>NW_026126177.1:0-159741 GCF_943737965.1 Phodopus roborovskii | reverse complement strand
CTATTATTGATTCTCACCTGTCTTGCCTGGCAGCACAGGCAGTAGATTCAGTGCTCAGATATTTGGCCTCTTTCCATGGGATTCGCATGGTTTTCATAAAAGAGCCAAGAAATTATAGTCTTGGCAGTTTCTAGGGTTCACCTTGTTTCTGGACCTAGTCCTACACATCTGTCCCCCATTTTAACTGCAAAGTAATTAAACTCTATGTAAACTCCTGGGATTTTAGAGGATTGGAGCTTGAACTTTCTTGCCATCTGTCATCTCTGACATTATTAAAAATCATATTGTGGTTGGCAGACCTTCTCGGCTCTTATCCAGGCATTTATCAATCAGCATATTCCAGGCTTTCAAAAATTCTCCACTGAGAAAACATCACAGCCCATTTTGGAGGTTTTGAAGGCAGTCTGTAATTCTTTTTCTTTTTCCTTTTGGCATTAGCCTTCCTTTAATATTTTTTTTATTTTAAAAATTTTTAAATATTTAAATATTGATACAAGTTCCCTCTCCCTCCCTTTCTCCCATACCCCCCACAGACTGCCCATCCCATCCCCCATACACTCCTCAGGGAGGTCAGGGCCATTTATGCCAAGTCATTTGGGGTAAGGCCTAGGACCTCCTATGTGTTTCTAGGCTAAGGAAGTATTTCTCCATGGGTAATGGGCTCCTGGCTTATGTTTTTGCAATAAGAATACATTTAGTTATAGTGCCACTGGTCCCATAGATTGCCACAGCCTCCTAAGTGAGACCCACATTCAGAATCAGTGCTATGCTGGTTTCCCAGCATAAATCTGGGGTCTACCAGCTCCCTCTTGTTCAGGTCAGCTGTTTCTATGTGTATCTCTAATCTCTTCTTCACGTCCTTGACATCACTTCTCCCTCTCTGCAACTGGATTACTGGAGTTCAGCTCAGTGTTAAGATTTTGGTGTCTGTCTCTGCTGGATTTAACTACTGGATGAAGGCTCTAGGATGGCATAAGGTAGTCATCAATCTCATTATGAGGAAAGGGCATTTAATGTAGCCTCTCCAGTATTGCTTAGATTGTTAGTCGGGGTTGTTCTTGTTTGTCTCTGGACATATCCCCAGTGACAGATTTCTCTTTAAACCTTTAATGGCTCCCTCTATGATGGTATCTCTTTTCTTTCTCTCCTCTTTTCTTTCTACAAATCAATCTTCCTACTCAACAATGTTGTCTTCTTTCCTGCTCTTCTCCTCTTCTCTTTCTCCTAACTCCCTCTCCCCTCCACCATGCTCTCAAATTCCACATATCTTGACCCTTTCGCCTTCTGTGGGTCCTCCTTTTTTTTCCTAGCGTAGATGGTGGTGTGGATTGTAGGTTGATGATACTTTGTTTTATGGTTAAAATCCCAATATGAGTGAGGACATACCATGTTTTTGTTTTTGTGACAAGAATAAACTGTCATTAATGTTTTTGATTTTGACCATTCTGACTGGAAGAAAATGGTATCTCAGAGTTGTAGAGTTATATTGATTTGCATTTCCCTGAAGGCTAAGTATGTTGAACAGTTTCATAAGTGGTTTTCAGGTATCTTACATTCCTCTATTGAGAATTCTCTATTTGGTTCTGTCTGTATGCTATTCTTAATTGATTTATCTGGTGTTTTGGTTACTAGCTTCTTGAATACAAGTTTTCAAAGAATGACCTGAAAAGTCTCTGAATTTCCTCAGTGTCCATTGTTATGTCCCCTGTTTTATTTCTGATTTTGCTAATTTTCAAGTTCTCTCTCTCTTCTTTTTGGTTAGTTTATCTTGTTGATTTTTTTTTTTGAAGAACCAACTCATTTTTCCATTGATTCTTTGTATTATTTTCTTTGTTTCTAGTTTATTGATTATAGCTCCCAATGTGATTATTTTCTGATGTGTTTGTTCTCCTTCCAGGTGAGTTTGCTTCTTTTTGTTCTAGAGCGTTCAGTTATGGTGTTAATTCTCTAATGTGACTATTTTCCAATGTTTTTCAAGGGACACTCAGTGCTATAAACTTTTCCATTAGTACTGCTTTCAAATTTTCCCTGAAATTGTGGTGTATTTTGTCTTCATTTTCATTAAATTCTAGGAAGTCTTTAATTTTTTTCATTATTTATTCCTTGACCCAGGAATGTTGCAGTTGCTCATTGTTCAGTATCCACGAGTTTGTAGGGTTTCTGCAATTTGCTTTGTTGTTGAATTCTAACTTTAAAGCATGGTGGTCTGATGAAGTTCATGTGGTTATTCCAATTCCTTTTTATCTGTTGAGGTTTCCTATGTTGCTGAGTATGCGTTCATGTGTGTGTAGCTGAGAATAAGGTATTGTGTGTGTGTGTGTGTGTGTGTGTGTGTGTGTGTGTGTGTGTGTGTTTGGATGGAATGTTCTATAAATGTCCATTAAAACCAATTGGCTTATAACTTCTGTTAGTTCTTTTGTTTCTTTTATAAGTTTCTGTCTGGTAGTCCTGTCTAGTGGTGAGAGTGGGGTTTTGAAGTCTCCGAGTGTGTGTGTGGTTTTAGGAGATCTTTGAGTTTTAGTATTCTTGCTTTTACAAATGTGGGTGCCATTTTATTTGGGTCATAGATAATCAGAATTGAGTCCTTGTACTGATGGATTATTTTTTGTGATGAATATGAGATGACCTCCCTCATCTCTTTTGACTGATTTTAGTTTGAAGTCTAATTTGTTAGATATTAGCATAGCTACATCAGGTTGTTTCTTGGGTCCATTTGATTTGAAAATCTTTTTCCGCAGTCTATCCAAGATGGTGGTGGGTAGCTTTACCACCAGAACTGTCTCACTGCCTTGGTCTAAGCTGGCATCCAGCAGCATATTGCTGGCTTGGAGTTATGGTCACTACCATAGCCAGTTTTACTACACACCATTCAGTTGTTAGCAGAGCTCTTTAATACCCTCAGACCTCCTTCCACAGGTCACTTCTACCCATGGCTCCACCCCTCAATGGGCGTGGCCAATGCCACAGAAGGAGAAAAAGTCAATATCCCACTACAATTCCCCTTTTAGTCTAAAGAAAAGATTTAGGCTTGATATAAAACTATATACAAAAATAACAAGTGTGCTCTAAGAAAAGGAAAATCAAGAACAAAACGACTTACATATGTAGTCCTAGGGTGAAGGCATAATGGAGTTTACAATAGAGTTGTACTAAGCTGGAAATTGTAAGTCTAGTACCTAATATATCTAACTAGGAAGAGAGAATAATAATTGTGATAGTTTAATCTTCAACCTCATCAAGACCTGAGAAGAAAAATAACGATACTAGGGTAGACAGGAAGTACAGATGGGCAACTTCCAAAAGGTGCAGAGAGGACAGAAACAGCAAGCTACCTGGATAGTCACCCTATGTCTCACAGCAACGTTGGTACACCCAGTTTTGGCTAAGGCCAAGAGTACTTGACAGACCACAACAACAGCAGGAAAGTAGAAAGGCTGACTTGGCAAGGTCAAGCAGTCTTCTATATTTGTCTCCTGCATGCACATAAAACTGCATGTCCAAATGTGTGGTCAAGGTGGGGTCAGTTCTTTGCCCAAGAGGCCATTAGCTGAGGTGAGATTGAACTCCAGCAGGAGCAACAACAGTGTCCAACATATTTTCGGGAATGTGCACAGTGCTATCAGGAGCAACAGTGTCTCATGTCAACACAGTACTAATATTAAAACATTTAAATGCCATGTTCTATATGTCTATGAAGTGATTGAAGATTAAGCATCTATGTCTGACTAATCTCATAGGTAAAGGAAACATAAATGAAGATAATCTGTACTCAGGTACTTAGCTAAAAAACTGATTAAAACTTCCCTGAGCAAGGCAGGGACAAATACCTAGACAATATAACTATGTACATATACATACATATAAATCCCTAAAATAGAGGTAGAGTAGAAATGTGTAGACAAGAGGTAGAACTATAAAGGGCAGCATGATAAATATCCCAAATTGTATCAATATACAAAATGTCTTGAATACAAGAAAAGTATACATACATAGAATATGGCAAGAATAAAGATGTATAAATTGTATCAATATATGAAATGTCTTTAACGTAAGTGAAAGTATTCATACATAGAATATGGTAAGAATAATGTGCATAAAACATAATTGGAAAGATTTCACACAATGTAACAAAATATAAACTTAATTTTACATAGCTTACCACAAATAAGAATATATAACAATGTAAGCTGTAAAACTATTATCTCACTATTACTCAATAATTCACAAGAAAATAGGCTAATCTACCTATATCCCATCTAAACCATACCTTTCCCAACCATACCCTATTCCTATCTAAAAGATAAACCCAAATGTAAGTGTCACCTTCCATAAATGACCATAAATAACTAAAACCAACCCAAGGAAGATGACTATTATCCCCAAATTCCGAGGGTAGGGAAAGGGGGCGAAATTCTCTTAAGGGTACTTCCTGCTGATTTGGGATGATGATTATTCCATGGGATCCTGTAGGAAGAACATTTTTAGCAACCGAATTTCTCAACAGGACTTGCTGTGACATATGTAGCTAGTCACTGTGTGGCAGAAAATGCTTGACTGTAGTTCTATTTGAAACTCTGACCAGGGTTTAATAAGAAGATGCACTATTACAGCTAGCTAGTCATGAGTTGTCTCGAGCAAAACAGTCTCAAACCGATTTTAAAGTGGTGTTTGTAGTCCAGATGCATCAGGTTGAGTCAAGTAGAAATGATGACATGGGTCCCCATCTTCTTTCCAGAGAGTTCTGTTAGGAATTGTTATTATTCCTTGTGGAAAACTTAAACATCAATATTAAAGTAAAAATTTCAAGGTTTAAGGTATACATAAGGGAAAGGCAACAATAAGCATTAAAATGTATATGAGAAAATTAGGATTTCAGAGGGAAAATTACATATAAGAAATGAGTCCCCAGATGATGGGATATGCCATTATGTATATATGTTTCTCATACTGGTTAATGAATAAAACACTGTTGGCCAATAGGAAAGCTTGATAGGCAGGACTAAGAGACAAGGTGGAAAGAGGAAGGAGTGAGGAAGAGTAAGCGTGGAGAGACCTGGGAGACCAGATGCCTGCCCCACTCCCAGGTAGGTGAAACCACGTAGAAATACATTGAAATGGGTTAATACTTAAGACAGAGCTAGTTGATAAGAAACAAGTAACTGGCCAAAAGCATTATATCAAATACAGAGTCTCTGTGCATTAATTGGGGCCGGTGAATTGGCGGGCTGGTGGAAAAACCTTACTTCTTACAAGCCCCTAGCCACATTGAGGCGCCATTTTGTTAAGAGTAGTTTTTTCCCCCCTGCCATCCTGGTACCAGAGCTGTGTCAGCCCCAAATAATACACAGAGCCTCTATATTAGATATAGTGCTATTAGCCACTTACTAGTTTCTTATTGGTTAGCTCTGTCTTAAATATTAACCCATTTTATTAATCTAAGTTTCCACATGGTCTTGGCTTACTAGAGAGAGGGGCCGATATTCTGGTCTCCCCTTTCTACATATTGAAACTCCTCCCTACTTCTTACATCCTTCTTGCCTCCTAGTCCCACTATCTAGCTCTCCTATTATCCAACAGTTCTTTATTCATAAACCAATACGAGAAACATATTTACAGAATGACATCTCCCATCATCACAGGGAGGGTTATGCCCTCCAGGAGAGATCACCAAAATCTGTCAAGTTATTTCAAGCAGGGTCTAGGCCCTGCCTTCTGCCTCTAGGCTAATGGAATATCCCTCCATGTGTAATGTGCTCCCAAAGTACTTTTGTGCACAAGAGATTGTGCCTTCTTATAGGCAAGTTACTGTCATTAATATTGAGGTAAAATAAGGACCATTGCTTGTTAAGTTTTATTTGTTTTGGATTTCTTAGTGGTATTGTATGTAGATTTATCTTGCCTTTTCTTTTGGCTTCTGGTAAAGTGGGATTATCTATTGCCTATGTGTTTCTGGATGCAGTAAGCTTCCTTTGGATAGAGATTTTTGTTTTTCTTGAACTTTCTGTATTTCTGAATTTGTGGATATGCATTGTGTAAACCTTGTTTTGTTATGGAATATCTTGTTTTGTCCATCTATAGTGATTGAGAATTTTTCTGGGTATGGTAGTATGTGCTGGTATCTGTATTAGCTTAGTGTTTGTAGAACATCTATCCAGGACCTTCTGGTTTTCAGAATTCCATGGAGAAGTCAAGTGTAATTCTGGTAGGTCTGCCTTTATCTGTTAGTTGTCCTTTTTCCTTCGGTGCTTATGTTTTGATTACTATGTGGTAAGTGGTGAGAGTACTTTTTTTTTTTTTTTTTTTTTTTTTTTTTTTTTTGGTCCAGTCTATTTGGTGTTTGGTAAGCACTTTCATAGGCATATCTTCTTTAGCTGATAAAAAAAGGTTTCTTTCTATGAGTTTGTTTATTATGTTTTCTGCACCATTGATCTGTGCTTCTTTGCTTTCTTATTTACCCATTATTCTTTGGTTTGGTCTTTCCAAGGTGTCCTACATTTCCTGTACATTTTGTGTTAAATTTTAAGATTTTCTTTGTTCTATGAATCTATTTTCTCTAGTTTATCTTCAGCACCTGAGATTCTCTCTTCCATATCTTGTATTCTGTTGGTTATACTTGCATCTTTGGTTGATGAAAATTTACCCAGCTTCTCTATTTACAGCAATCTCTCAGTTTGTGTTTTCTTTATTCTCTCTTTTCTGTTTTCAAGCTTGATATCTTTGAATTGTTTCTTTCAACACTGGATTGTGTTGTCTTAGTGTTCCTTGCTTTCTTTAAGAGATTTGTTAAGTTCTTGCATTTTTTTTTTTCATTTTTGTTCCCTTTATTTAAGAGATTTTCTCCTGTCCTCTTTGAAGGCCTCTATAATTTACATGAAGTTGTTTTTAAGGTCAGTCTCTTCTTTTACATCTGCTTTGAGATGTCCTGTCTTGTTGGCATAGAATCCATAGACTCTGGTGGTATCATATAAATATTTCTTATACTGTATTCTTCTCATTTCTTCTTCCAGTGGGTACAAGTAGGATCTCTCCCTCTTTTCTGTGGGTATGAGTTCAGAGGTCTGTCCTCTCCTCATTCTTGAAGGGTACAAGGCCAGGGCATGACAGGCAAGGTGGCTGATACTGGATGCTTTGTTCTTCCAAGTCTCACCCCCCTCCTGGAGGTTGAAGGGGCAAGACAGGAATGATGGCTAATATCAGATGCTTTGCTCTGTCTTCAGTTCTCTCAGGAGATTCGGTGTTAGGAAGCATCTGTTCGCTGCAGGTCAGGGAACTGAAAGAGGGAGGGTTGGGCTGGAGGAACCCGTGCTACTCACCTCTCTACTGGAGGTTGGAGGGGTAAGACAGCAATGTCAGCTGATGGTCATTGCTTTGTTAGTCCTCCAGGTCCCTTTGGGGATTCCGTGCAGCAGTTTGTATTTCTGAGTACAGATGCAGATATACTTTGGAGAATGATTTTACACACCATCCTGACAAATTCCTCTACAGGGAAGTATGTTCACTTCCCTTTCTAAAATCATGGTAAGAAGAAATATAATTTGCACTTTCCAAAAGAAGGAAAGTTCATCTGTTGATGAAAATATAATGGGAATGTAATCAAAGGACCTAGGCAAACTTGGTCAAGTGTATCTATTGTTTCTATCTAGTAGAGGAGAACCTAGATTCTTTTAGTATGAATAAAGATCAAATAGGGGCGCCAAATCCCATTTTCAGTTTAGCAAATGTAAGCTTAAGATAAAATTGTATCTATGTATTAGTTACTGTCTGTTATCTACTACCTGTTATTAAATACCTATGAAAAAATTCATTTCTCTTAGAAGTGACACCTTATGTGTTAACAATAATGTTTCAGTTCATAATACTAAATCATAATGAATGATTTCTTTTTTGTATTATGCTAATTGTTATATGAGTGCTTTCAAATTTACTCTATTATACTATCAATAATGATCAGTAGGGAACTTCTGTATCCAGAATTGTCAAAAGCATTTAATAAAACTCAAAGTACATCTTACAACAATTTTATCATGCAATATTAGTGAAATATTTGCTTCTGTTTTCATTTTAATCAAAGTGAGTCATAATATTCAATGCTTATCTTGGTAATATGTATCACAGTACAGTATAGGTAATATGTTCATGCTTTTTACATACATTATATTGTTTTGGATTTTGTTTAAGGTTTAAGATAGTTATATTTACTTACATTTCACAAATGAAGCCAGCAAAGTATAGGAATAATTTTGTAGCTGTCATTTGCCTGATAATGGAGCAGTAAACAGGTTTTGTATCTCCTAAGCCTTCTTCAGTTTTGTACTAATGGAAGCCCAAAAATGTATGGTTATAGAGATTGAAATCAAGTCTCTTTAATGTAATCATTGTACAATCGCATGTCATGCATTAGCTATATAAACACTTAAACCATAAAACAATGCTACTTTTGTGTACTACATAAACTTTAACTATTGTAGAAACTTTAATGTTATCTCCTAAATGATTTTATAACTTAACTGGTGATGCTGCAGTACTTTACTTTTTATTGCTGTGATAAAACACCATGACCAAGGGAACTTATAGAAGGAAAAGTTTTTTCCTAGTGTATGGTCCAATGAGATAAATGTCCATCACTAGCACAGAGGTGAACAAGGCAACTAGAGCTGGAAACTAAGAGCTTAAATCTTGAATGGCAAGCATAAAACAGGAATTAAACTGGTGATGGTGTAAGACTTTGAAACTTAGAAGTTTCTATCAGTGATATATTTCCATCAATATGAACATCAAGTATTATTCAGATACCAAAACCAAGTAAACACACAAAAAAGAAAACAAAAACACAAACAACAACAACAAAAAAAATCTATACTCAAGTACCTGTGGTGAACATAATGGCAAACATTGTTGCAAAGGGAATTGTAAGGGGTACATTTTTTTCCGCCTGCCGCCACTCTTGTCCTGCCACCGCAACAGCCCCAAATAATGCACAGAGACTCTGTATTTGATACAATGCCGTTGGCCCGGTTACTAGTTTCTCTCTGTCTTAAGTATTAACCCATTTCTATGTATTTCCACGTGGTCTTCTTACCGGGGAGTGAGGCAGGCGTCTGGTCACCCCGGTCTCTCCATGCTGACCCCTCCTTACTACTTCCTCTTCCTCCTTGTCTCCTAGTCCCTCCTATCTTCCTTTCCTATTGGCCAACAGTGCTTTATTTATTAACCAGTATGAGAAACATATACAGAACGACCTCTCCCATCATCTCCTCTTTTCTGTCTAAATAAAAAGAAGGGTTTTAACCTTAACATAGCAAAATATATCACATAACAGTTATCAAATAAGAATCACAGTTAACATTATTTAGTCCATTAACATTTAGCAAGATTTGAAGAAAATATTTCACCATCTATTTTATCTTTGTGAGTTAAAGTCCTATATGTAATTTATCTTTAAGCTTAACTAAGGAAAACTATAACCATAACTATCTGTCTTTAACTCCATCAAAGACCACAGAAGGATAGTATATGAACTCTAGAAATGACAGAGACAACTCACTGCCTGGTCACCCGAAGTTCTTTTGTAATCTTCCATCTTCAGCCCATAAGCCATAGTGTGTCTGGCAGACTCTTCAGCAAAGCAGGAGACTTTAAACTGTCTTTTTGTATTGGCAGGTTGTCAGTCACTTTTTTTTGTGTCCTGCAGACTATCTGGCAGACTCTTTCATGAAGCAGGAACTCTGTAGCAATGTCTATCTTGAGTCAGCAGTCACTTTTCTGTGGGTCCTGCATGTCCATTTTATACAGCATAAAGTCAAACAGTCCAGACAAGAGCAGTATCTTGTCCAAATGGCTAGTCTTGCCATATTGGGAGCAAACTTCGTAACTCCTTTCTTCAATGTCCATCTTCCTTTCTGACTCAGGTGGTGTTGCCAGGAGCAATTGTGCCTCATTGTCAAGAAAAACCCTAAACCATTTTAAATGTCATATTCTGTAGGTCTTTGAAAAGTTTGAAGAATTCCTTTCTATCTCAAATACATCTCTGCATATCTAGAAAACGTAACTCACCCAACTATAAATTTTGACTATTATAGGTAACTATCTAAAATCTGTACTAAATTATACATTACATTTCTAAATGAGCTATATAAACACAACATCTAAACAAGAGGAGAAATATACTAAATCACAAAATTGACCTTAAATTGTATCAATAAATGAAAATTCATTCCAAAATAAAGTTTTCATATCTATACCATAATCCCCTTTTTACCTTTAAAAACATATTGGTTGTGATCATTAACCATTTATAACCAAGTCCATTTAAATGAAAACAAACATTTATAAACAATATTTGGGAATTTGGGCATCGTTCTTTCCAAACTACTTCCTGCTGATAGGGGGCGCTGTCATGGGGATCCTAAGAAGATTTAGAAATCGGCTGTAGTCTGCAAGGCTGCCTTGTTTAAGCTGTTTTTATGATAGGCACAGAATTTTCTAATTGTCCTGTGGGAGATTGTCTTCCACTGTGACTGGGAATGTTTGGACCACCTATGTCATGGGGGCCTTCGAGAGGCCCCCCAAGGAGTTTCCCGATGGTAAAGGGTTTCCTTGCTTGTCTCTGGTCGATATACACTCATTTGTCCAGTGTCTGCCTTTGCCACACCTTCTACATAACCCAGGAGGCTGAGGCCTTCTGTTTGATTCATTCCTGGGAGTGTTATTTCTAGGGAAGCTTTGCCTACAATTTCTTTTTAGATGTCCTATCTTACCACAGTTATAACATCTGACAGGTTGATATCTCTTCAAACCTTTGGAGATTTAGCGGGAAAGATCTCCTTTGTGGTAAGGAAGAGGCAAATGTCCCAAAGCTGTGGTGAGTCCACCTGGTTAAACCCTGCCTGTTGGAGAAGGTGGGGGAGGGGAGTGGCTTCTGCTGCCTGGGTGAAACCCAGGTAAATCTGCACTTCTGACACCAGATAATGCGGTTAAATAAGGATCAGGATAAACAAATAGGCTGAATAGATGTTTAGTCAGGGAGAAATAACTTACAACCTAGACAGATGAACACCAGGAAATTCAACCCGATCCTCTCCTATCAAAGTCATGACAGCAAGAGGGCCTTTCCTGGCTCTCCCTCCGACCTCCTTCCACAGGTCACTACGCCCATGGCTCCACCCCCAATGGGCGTGGTCAGTGCCATAGAACTATTTCACTACAGGGAATGGAGTTATATATTAAAAAGATCACTCACTATTAATAAATTGGCTTTACCCTGGAAATGGAGGGATGTTTCATCATATGTATGGCAGTAAATGCTCCTTTGCTAATTCTATTTTTAATAGGAAAAATTCATGTAGCCCTCTAATGAAATATTTCATTATAGATAAATCTTTGACAATTAAGACAATGTATACCCATATGTTACAGTTTAAGTGTGAACTATATCCTCTAAGTCCATTGTTTGAAAATTTGTTTACCAGCTAATTTATTAATTTTTGAGGATATGATGGAGACAATCTGGCAGAAGTAGGTCACCAAAGTGTGTCTTTGAATGTTGTGGCTGCTCCTCAGCACTTTCTCTATTTTTAGTTGTACATTGTTATAAAAATAATGTAGGATGCATATTATGACCACAGTATAATAAAATTGCTCCATCATGTTTTCCTAGGCATGATGTATGGGAACCCTCTAAAGCTGTGAGCAAATGTACTTATTTTCTCCATTAAATTGCTGTGCTGTAGTCATATTGTTGGAAAAATAGCACTACATCATTTTTTAAAATTACATTCTCTCATATATAATTTCCTTATTTTATAATGCATATATTGTTAATAATTTTTGCATTATTCCACATAATTCTTATTGAAATTTAACATATTTATATCAAAATATAGCAATCCAAGTTTTAAAATGTCTTTATTGAATGTGAAAGATGATAATTTGGAATGACAAATTATATTCTAATTATTAATATGGCAATGATTTTCAATAATCAATAACATTTGTGCAAAGATAATGGTTCTTGCTATGGTTCAAATCTATCAAGGATTTGAAGTGATGTTTGATATTACGAGTCCCCTTATAATCCTATAATTTAAAGAACACATTGAAAGAAAAGTGAGAATCCAAGATAAGAGGAAGAAACATATTATTGAAAGTTGCAGAAAAGACCTTCTAATATCTAGAATTTAACCATGTAGATTTGTTTATCTAATCCATCTAGTTAAAATCTGTTAAAACTCAGTTAAGCTCTCTATTACCTGAGAATTATTAAACAGTTGTAATCTTAAATTAGATTGGAAATTTCATTACTATATTTCAGTAATTTGAAGAAAACTATTTTTTTTACAAAGCAAAGCATTTGTGATTTATTTCAATCAGATAGTTTTAAGTCACCTTTTCTTTATTTAAGGTGTTTAGTATCTATTACAAAAATATCAAGGCAAAACAGCATCAAATATTACTTGTTCATAATTTTTGTATATACACATATGGTATATACCCTTCCACCCCCACAAACATTTTTGTCAATTAGACACAAGCTAGTGCCATTAACTCAGTGGAGAATGTTGAGTTATTGAATAGCATTTACTCTTTGCCATGGGAATTGCTGGCTGGTTTTAAGCAGATCGTCAGAGTAAACCAAGACCAAACTTCAAAGAGGAGAATAATTAAAAACAAAATGTATAGATGGAACAGAAAAATTAAAAAAATTGTAGACAAGAAGAATGTGGTCATTGAAAATATTTACTTAAAATAAAAATCAAATCCTATGCAGCAACACAATAAAATGATAAGAAAGAATTAAGTAAACTACCCTTGGCAAGATCTGAAAAAAATAACTTCTTCTGAAAGATTTTTTTTTTGTTTAGAAAACAACCAAATCTGTGGCTAATTCTCTAACAGTGTAGTTAGAAAGCCTTTAGTCTTGGATGCATTTCACTTTGCTTAGCTACCAAAATGCTGAAGTTACTGCAATGATAGGTCAGGGTAGGCCTGGTAACTGTTGAAGCAGGAGACAGATTTTGACTTTGCTCATATGATACTGGTTTTCTGACATATAGAATGCAAATGGGTCTATCTGTAACTATTTTTGGAGATGATTAAATCTAGATCATTGGAGCTCTGTTGTAAACAATGGTTGAATCCATTGGTATATTTCATACAAGAATATATCATTGCTAAGTGCTAGAAGTGTGCAACCTTATTGACAGAGTTTGTAATACATCAAAATCTCTGTCTTTATGAAACTTATCTTGCCCTGGCCTCCTCATATTACAGTTATCTTCAAATTTATACCTATGATAAAGTGAAGTAGCAGTTGGGGAAAGCTTGCCTGAACTGTCCTATCCATGTAATCAGACTAGAAAATACCCCATGTATCTTCTTAGAGCCTTCATCCAGTAACTGATGGAACCATTTGGAGAAATCCTAAACCAAGTACTATGCTAAGCTCTGGGAATCCAGTCCAAAGAGAAGGACAGAATATATGAGAAAAGGGGAGGGGGCCAAGATCATGATCAAAAAATCTATAGAGAAAACTGAATGAAGCTTGTGGCAACTCATTAACTCTAGATCCACTGCTGTGGAGAATTCACAGGAAATATGAAAATGAAACAATTATTTTCAGTGAAATATTTTCATCTCAAACCAAATATGCTTAAAGGAAGCAATAAGGAAACACTGTACAATCATACTGCATACTTCTATTAACATAAAATTCAAATATTCAAACTAATTGATAATTACACAAAAACTTTGATTATAGGTACATGACAAATTCTAAATGATGAAGAAGAAAATATATTCTGCTATATATTTTTACAACAGTTTTGGTCTACAGGTAGAATAACTTTTGGGGAGAATCAGGAGAAAACTAATTTTCATTGCTAAGGACAGCCTAGTAAAAGGGGACAAAATCATACTATTTATGTGCATATCACAAGATGGTCACATAAAGCATGTAATTTTCCTAAGAAAGCTTAAACAGTATTAAAAAGACTCCAAATCATATTTAGAATATTTTTCTGCCTTCTTCCTGTGCACTCTAAACATTTTTAGAGATGCCCCCACACCGAAGTTCCCAGACCTTAGTGCTGAGAAAGCAGAATTCTTTTCCCAATCATCTACTTCTGTATGGTGAAAAAAATTGTAAGGAAGTTTAAACAACAACAAAGAAAGAATATAACAAGCCATTTCCCAAATCAGGTGAGTACAGAACAAGAAATTCACAGGCAGGAGAGTTTGGAGCCTGGAGAATTTCATCTTGTCTATAAAATAGAGTCCAGGGTTCAAGAAAGTTGGAAGCCTCATACACTTTCAACATATCACAGCTCAAGTATTATCAGTAAAAAATATAGGCATGTCTATATTAAAGCTGACAGAGGAGAAGGAAGCAGGAGCCCTCAGTAGGTTTAAAACACTCTAACATCTCCATAAATAATTCCTAAAGTACATTCTAACGAATATAGTGCATTTCCTTCACTCAGAAGCTCTCTACTTTGATGTCTCTGATTTGAAAGGAATTTAATGGATGTCACAGTCACCAAGCTACTCTAACCAGGTGATATACAAACTGGGAGACGTTTCATGTGGTCATCAAGTAGGGCAAGTTCTTCTGCTAAGCCCCACATTTTCTAAGGACATGCATTATTACTGCAGTGTGATCTCTACGGTAGACGCAGCTAGAGTTTCCACTGGAGAATTTTCTACTTGGAAAGAAGAAAATTGTCTTTAAGGAAGTTGTCTTGGTGTGAAATTTCATTGATTCTTAAGTTTAAACATACAGATAAAGCCTTTCCCACACTCACTGCGCAAACAAGACCTCTCACCATGTGAATTCTTTTGTGTATTGTAAGGGAAGTTTTCCTAGAACTTCCCACACTGATTTCCCCTATGGAATTTTCTTACAGTAGCGAATTTCTTGCCTGCATTAATTGTAACTTCACTGGTCACACTGAGCCCACAACACTTACATTCAGGGTGCCTTTGCCCTCTGTGAAAGTTTGTATACTGAACCAGTGTATTTTCAGAAAGGGACGTGTTCCCCCATACTCTACACTTGCATTGTTTGTGTAATATCTTATGATCAATAAAGCTATCTTCACTGACAAAAACGTCTCACACATCCTACATTTTTACCATGTACAGCTGTAAGAGGCCATCCTGTGCTCATGGATACTTTGTCACATCTCAGTCTTTGAGTGCCCTGGTCATGGACAAGTCAAGGGCTTCTCCTACCCTTGTAATCCACTACTTAACACAGATGAGGTATTGCTCCCTATGTTGCTATTAAATTCAACATCATTCTGATGCAAAATGAAGCAGAACTATCTCCATGACCTACATGCATACTGCTGCTCTCACTAGGGGGCATTCCCTGCTGCATATCCAGAGACACAAAATTTTCATGGCAGTCTAAGAGATTTGACATAGCTGGTCTTAGACATGGAAGGATGTACATGAAGAGTACTCTCTTTTGCCACTGGCACTGTGGTGCTCTGCTCAGCAATGCTCACTGTTCTGGGCTCATTTTGGTCCTCCTCTTCTCCACTAGAAGTTTGTTGAACCAGGTATCCCAACAAATATCACTTGATGTTTTGGGCTGGTAACCTGGACTGGTTCTGGACACAGGTGAGTACATAGCTTGTAACATTTGTCACCACATCAAATTATAGGAGTTTCTGAATGTCCTCTAGGATTTCCAACTCCTCTGGGGTAAAATGCAGGAACAGATCATCAAAATTTGTAGACATCTGAGCCTGGTCAGATTGTGCTTCTGCTGTGGGTCTTGAGGTAATGTCCTAGGATTCAGCAGCCATGGGTGTTGAATAGTTATGATGTTCTGGAAGATTGTATGGACTATGTGTTTAGGAAGCACCTGAAAAACACCTCACTAAATCACTATGCTGCTTTTCTTGACAGAGTATCTAGGAAACAGATGCTGCTTCTGTAATTCACACCTCTTTTAAAGCACACAAGTGGGACCCACCTCAATGCCAGCTGATTTCTTTGTTCACTAAAGATGAAGAGAGAAGCTACACCAGGTCAGTCAGTCTGGGAGCTTTGTCTAGCACTTCCTTCTAGCATCTTGTCTCAGAGCTGTCATAAACAGATGTTCTTCCAGAAATACAATTGAAACACCAACAATTTTCCTTCAAACATATCATGACTTTGGTGGGCAAGAATGAATACATAGCTAGTTTTAAAGTTTACAATTCTCAAGATCACTCAAGTCCAAAGCATTGTCTTCACTGTAAAGCCCATCCCTCTTGTTCTTGATCTCAAATGTTAACATTGTGGAAAATATGTCATTTAATAAAATGGGCTTCCATTACATAATTAACTGTCATTGAATGAATTAAATTTTAATCACAAGTCATTGTCCTGGTGTAATTAAATGGGATGCTGCATTCTCCAAAAGTCACTTTTATAATATTTGTTCAGGTATGATATAGAATATTCACTTTTTTACATTGATTAAAACAGTGGTTTGCTACTTATGGGTGAGGATGCATATCATATATTTATATTAAAATTCATAACAGAACAAAATTACAGTTATGAAATAACAGTGAAATAATTTTATTGGTGGGGCTGACAACAGCAAGAGGAACCATATTAAAGGGTCACAATATTAGGAAAGTTTAGAACAACTGTGTTAAAGATTTAGATTAATGTTTACTAATAATGTTCATAAGTACAGTGTTTTATTTTTAGATGCTTACTTTTGCTTAAGGCTTTAGGACTATGATGTTTTTTATACACATACTATGCATTTTTTTGCATTACTATATCCAGTGTAAATTACTGTCAAACTTAATTTTTTCTGTATATTTATTTGCTATAAATTCCAGAGATTTATATTTAAGAAGGATTTATGTAGGAAGAAGTTTTGTTGCAAACAGTGAAGAGCAGTGCCTGTGGGCTTAAGGTGCTTAGCAATCAAGATGTCAAAATGAAATTTGCCTTCGAATATTGTTAGGAACTAGCAGCCAGCTGACCCCACCTAACGATAGGCAGATGCTCATGGCCATTTCATTGCTACATGAAGCTATACCTGGCTTCCAGAGGACTCAGTTCAGTTACGCATGCACAAGCCCCCTTTTTAAAGGAAGCACACCAAGCATGTCTCTCTCTCTGGCCTATCTATCTGCCCCCTCTTGCTCTCTCTCTGCTTTATCTCTCTCTCTCACTCTGTCTCTCTCTCCTGCTTTCTGTTTGCCACCAGCGACCGCCCTTTCTCTCCCCTCTCTCAATAAACTCCACGTGGGCTCTGAGTCTCTTGTTTGTGTTTTATAGGCATTAGCTGCAGCAGAAGAAAAACAAATATGGGGTTTGGACAATGATCCTGCTGCAAGAGCACCCTTGGAGCTCTAATACAACCCCATCCATCACCACCGAGGGCCTGATCACCTCTACCCTGTGTCCTACCCTACCCACTGTCCTGCCACTCTGGTTGAGCATTGGGTAGAGCCAAAAGTTCACCCTAATTTGGAGACTTCTCGGAGTAACTCTGAACAAAGGAGACATGCATATCCATGCAAGACTAACTGCCTGGTCTCTGACCCCCACCTCCAGTCCTCTGCTGGAGTCCCGGGCCCCTCCCAGAGATCTGCCTATCTCTGCAGGACCACTGTGAGTTCCCACTGGAATCTTCTACTAGATCATCATACTTAACCCCATCCCTGGGACCCTGTCTGCGGAGAGATCTCCTAGAGACCTTGGACCACACAGAGCTACAGATATTGAAACTCTGACCCAGATAAGCCCACCAGGGAAGTACCGTAGAGAGAAGGGGAGACCCCACCAACACCTACTGAAGAAGCTATGGGAAGAAGGCAATAAAAGAAAACACCTAACAATAGAAAGACATGCATGACAGCACCAGAATCTAGGGAATCTACACCAACTAGAACGGAACATAACAACAAAGCAGAGGAAGCAGAAGGGAACCACTTAAAAATTACCATCATAAAAATGATAGAGGCCCTCAAAGAAGATGGGAGAAAATCCTTAAAGAAATGGAGGAAAAAACAAACACAAAAGTGGAAGAAATGAACAAATTCCTTAAGGAAAGTGAAGAAAGCCAAGAAGAAACAATTAAGCAGGTGAAGGAAACAGTTTAAGACTTGAAAACTGAAATAGAGAAAATAAAGGCAACACAAACAAATGGAATGCTGCAAATAGAAAAACTGGGCAAAAAATCGGGAACTACAGACACAAGTATAACCAACAGAATTCAAGCGATGGAAAAGAGAATCTCAGGCGCAGAAGATAAACTAGAAGAAATAGTTCATCAACCAGAGAAAATCATAAATCCAACAAATCCTTAACACAAAACATCCAGGAAATGTGGGACACCATGACAAGGCCAAACCTAGGAATAATAGACATAGAGGAAGGTGAGGAAGCCCAGTTCAAAGGTGCCGAAAACATATGCAACAAATCATCAAGGAAAAATTTCCAAATCTGAAGAAGGACATGCCCATGAAAGTACAAGAAGCATACCGAACCCCAAATAGGCTGGACAAAAGAAAAAGACCCCTGGACATATAATAATCAAAACACCTAGCATACAGAATAAAGGAAGAATATTAAGAGCAGCAAAGGAAAAAGGACAGGTAACATATAAAGGCAGACCTATCAAAATTACACATGACTTCTTCATGGAAACCATCAAGGCCAGAAGGTGTTGGATAGATGTTCTTAAAGTATTAAGAGAACAAGGATGCCAGCCTAGGTTACTACATCCAGCAAACCTCTAAATCACTATAGATGGAGAGAACAAGATACTTAATGACAAAGACAGATTTTCCCAATATGTATCTACAAATCTGGTCCTACAGAAATTATTGGAAGGAAAACTCCAACTCAAAGAAGGTAACTATGCCCACAAAAATGTAGGGAACAGATAATCCAAGTACACAAGAAACCAAGGGTAAGCAGAACTAATATATTCACAATACCACAGCCAACAACAAACCTAAATCAAACAAGCATCAACAATCAATGATCCTTACTCACCCTCAACATTAATGGTCTTAACTCACCTATAAAAAGACACAGGCTAACAGAATGGATACGAAGACAGAATCCATCCTTCTGCTTCATACAAGAAACACAAGGTTCAAAGATGACATTACCTCAGGGTAAAGGGTTGGGAAAAGATTTTCTAATCGAATTTAAATAAGAAACAAGCTGGCATAGCTATCCTAATATCTTACATGTTAGACTTCAAACCAAAATCAATCAAAAGACATGAAGACAAGTCATTTCATATTCATCGCATGAGAAATCCATCAACAAAAAGTCTCAGTTCTGAACACCTATGCCCCCAATACAAAGTCACCCACATTCGTAAAAGAAACACTACTAAAATTCAAAACTCATATAGAACCTCACACACTTATGGTGGGAGATTTCAATACTTTACTCTCAACACTAGACAAGAACACAAATCAGAAACTCAAGAAAGAAAAAAAAGAACTAACAGAAGTTATGTCTCAACTGGGGTTAACAGACATCTATAGAAAAATTCATCCAAAGACAAAAGAATATAGCTTCTTCACTGCTCCACATGGAACCTTCTCTAAAATCGACTACATACTAGGTGGCATAACAAACCTCAACAGATAAAAGAGAATAGGAAAAGTCTCCTGTATCTTATCAGACAACCATGCTTTAAAATTGGAATTCAACAACAACACAAATGGCAGAAAACCTGCAAACTCATGGAAACTGAACAATGTGCAATTGTACCACTCCTCGGTCAAAGAAGAAATAAAGAAAGTAAATAGGACTTTCTAATATTCAACGAGAATGAGGACACAACATACCCGACTTATGGGACACCTTGAAAGCAGTGCTATGAGGGAAGTTCATTGCATTAAGTGCCCATATGAAGACAATAGAGGATAGTCAAATAAGCGAATTAACAGCAAAACTGAAAGCCTTAGAACAGAAAGAAGTGAATTCACCCTGTAGGAATAAACGCCAGGAAATAATGTATTAGAGTGCTGAAATCAACAAATTAGAAACCAGGAAAACAATACAAAAAAAAAAAAATCAATGCAACGAAGAGTTGGTTTTTTGAGAAAATCAAGAAGGTAGACAAAATTTTATCCAAATTAATGAAAAAGCAGAGAGAGAGAACATGCAAATTAACAAAATCAGAAACAAAAAGGGGAACATAACAACAGACACAGAGGAAATCCAGACAATTTTCAGGTCATACTTTGAAACTCTGTATTCCAAAATAATTGAAATTTCAAAGGAAATGAAAAAAAAAATTCTGGATATCTCTTACTTACCAAAATTAATTCAAGAACAGACAAACAACTTAAATAGACCTATAACCTGCAATGAAATAGAAGCAGTCATCGAAAGCCTTCCAAGCAAAAAAAGTCCAGGACCAGATGGATTCAAATTCAGAATTCTACTAGACATTCAAGGAAGACCTAATACCAATACTCCTCAAACTGTTCCACACGATAGAAACATAAGGCACATTCCCAAACTCTTTTTATGAGGCCAAAATAACCTTGGTATCCAAGCCTCAAAAAGACACAACTCAGAAAGGAAACCACAGACCAATATTTCTGATGAATATCAATGCAAAAATACTCAATAAAATACTGGCAAACCGAATTCAAGAATACATCAGAGAAATCATCCACCATGAACAAGTAGGCTTCATCCCTGGAATGCAGGGATGATTTAACATACAAAAATCTATCAACATGATCCACCATATAAACAAACAGAAAAAGAAAAACCATATGATTATCTCCCTAGATGCAGAAAAAGCCTTCGACAAAATTCAACACCCTTTCATGATAAAGGTCTTGGAAAGGTCAGGGATAACAGGAACATACCTAAACATAATAAGAAAAAATATACAGCAAACCGACTGCCAACATCAATCTTAATGGAGAGAAACTTAAGCCAATTCCTCTAAAATAAGGAACAAGACAAGGCTGCCCTCTCTCTCCATATCTCTTCAGTATCATACTAGAATTTCTAGCTAATGCTATAAGACAACAAAAGGAGATCAAGGGGATCCAAATTGGAAGGAAGAAGTCAAACTGTCTCTATTTGTAGATGATATGATAGCTTACAAAAGTGATCCAATAAAGTCTACCAGGGAAATCCAACAGCTGATAAACACCTTCAGCAATCTAGCAGGATAAAAGACAAACTCAAAACATTCAGTAGCCCTACTTTTTTCAGACGACAATGAGACAGAGAAAGAAAGCAGAGAAACATTACCCTTTATAATAGCCACAAGCAACATAAAGTATCTTGGAGTAATGCTTACCAAACAAGTAAAACAGCTATACAATAAGAATTTTGAGGCTCTAAAGAAAGAAATTAAAGGAGATACCGGAAAATGGAAAGATCTCCCATGCTCTTGGATAGGTAGGATTAACATAGTAAAAATGGCAATCTTGACAAAACCAATCTACAGATTCAATGCAATCCCCATTAAAATCCTACCACAATACTTCACTGACCTTGAAAGGATAATAATCACCTTTATATCGAAAAACAAAAGACCCAGAATAGCAAAAATCAACCCTATACAATAAAAGAACTTCAGGAGGCATAACCATTCTTGATTTTAAACTCTACTACAATCCACGCACCAATGAACACCTGATTTTCGACAAAACAGCTAAAATTATACAATGGGGCAAGGACACCATCTTCAACAAATGGTGCTGGGACAATTGGATGAGGGTGTGTAGAAGACTGCAGATAGACCCATGTCTATCGCCATGCACAAAACTCAAGTCCAAATGGATCAAATACGTCAACATCAATCTAGCCACATTGAACCTCTTAGAAGAGAAAATAGGAGATACACTTGAACAAATTGGTATAGGAGACCACTTCCTGAACATAACTCCAGGGGCACAGACACTGAAAGAAACAATTAATAAATGGGACCTCTTCAAACTTAGAAGCTTCTGTAAGGCAAAGGACACAGTTGACAAGACCAAACGGCAGCCCACAGACTAGGAAAAGATTTTCACTAATCCTATATCCGACAAAGGGCTGATCTCCAAAATACACAAAGAACTCGGGAAACTAGTCAGCAAAACACCAAATAAACCTATTAAAAAATAGGGTACAGAACTGAAGAAAGAATTCTCAATGGAGGAAATCAAAAAGGCTGAAAGACACTTAAGAAAATGTTCCACATCCTTAGCTATCAGGGAAATGCAAATCAAAACATTTTTGAGATACCATCTTACCCCTGCCAGAATGGCTAAAATTAGAAACACCAGTGATGACTTATGTTGGAGAGGATGTGGAGAAATGGGAACACTCCTCCACTGCTGGTGGGAGTGCAAACTCATACAGCCATTTTGGAGATCAGTATGGTGGTTCCTCAGGAAAATGGGAATCAGTTTACCACAGGACACAGCAATCCCCCTCTTAGGTATATACCCAAAGGATTCACATCCATGCAACAAAGACATCTGTTCAACTATGTTCATAGCAGCACTATTTGTAATAGCAAGAACCTGGAAGCAACCTAGATGCCCCTCAATTGAAGAATGGTTAATAATGAAGTGGCACATCTACACAATGGAATAATACTCAGCAGAAAAAAAAATGGTATCTTGAAATTCACAGGCAAGTGGATGGCACTTGAAGAAACCATCGTTAATGAAGTAACCCAGTCACAAAAGGAGGAACACAGTATGTACTCACTCATATATGAATTTTAGACCTAGATCAAAGGATCACCAGCCTATAATTCACAAGACCAGAGGTACTAGGATACAATGTGTATTCTAAGAAATTCATATAAAGTCCCTCACAGAACTCGTAAGGGACAAGTCCCACAGAGCCCAAGGGAAGTGGGGGGTGGCAGGGAATTGAGAGAGAAGTAGGAGAAAATGAGGGGGGAGGAAAGGAAAACCTGTGCAACCAGGAAGATTGAGCCTGGTTAGGAATAGAAGACAGGAAGACAGGAAACTGAGAGAGAGAGAGAGAGAGAGAGAGAGAGAGAGAGAGAGAGATAACATAACAGAGGGAGCCAATATTGGTTTGAAGATAAAATTGAACACAAAGAACGTTCTAGAGAACTACAAGACTGCTGCCAAATAACAATTTGAGCTACCGTGGAAAGGCTATCATAAATGCCCTTCCTGGAGAGTGCGATCAACAACTAACTTCTCCATGGAGCCCTCAACTAATGCCTGTTGGAAATATGAACAAACACCCATATATAAACACTGAGTCGAAGTAGAACTCATATGCAGATGGAGAAGACAAGGCCAGGCAGCAGAAACACATAGAGACAGGTCATCTGTTCAAAGAGGAGGTAATGAGCCACCAGACTGATATATGGGAAGCCAGCATGGGACTTACTCAGGCCCCCCTGAATATGGGTCTCAGTCAGAAGGACTGAGCATTCTAAGGGACCTGAGACAGTGTAGCCAGGATGTATCCCTGGTGCACAAAAGTACTTTGCGAACACATCCCCCATGGAGGGATAACTGCCTTAAATTAGAGACAGGAGAGAAGCCCTAGTCCCTACTTCACATGACCTGTCAGGCCTACATGTCCCCAACTGGATGTCATTTCCCTACATATGGAATTGCTGTGGGTGCATGGGAGGAGAGGGTTGTTAGAGTGCATGTGAGAGGCCAGAGATGTTAAAAGGAAGGGACGGAGGGAGGAAAGAAGGCATGGAGAGATGGAGGGAGAGGGAACGGGGATCGATGTGTAAAATAATAAATTAAATTAAAAAAATGCTTTGACTCCAAAATTTAAGTTCAAGGACATGGTACTGGGGAAAATGATTTCTATTTTTGTTTCCACAGAAAATGAAAAGTTGTGGATTCCTTCCAGACTAATGTGGTTTGATCCAGCCTGAAATAGAGTACCAGGTGATCCTACATTCAAAAAAGCTGGACAATGCAGCCTTACAGACTACAGCCAGGATTTCTGAATCTTCTTCGAATCCCTCATGATAGCGCTCCTTACCAGCAGGAAGTAGTTTGGAAAGAACGATGCCCAAATTCCCAAATATTGTCTGTAAATGTTTGTTTTCATTTAAATGGTCTTAGTTATGTAAAATAAAAAATAAATTCTTATGTATCATTTTAACATTACATTTACTTGTATTAAAATGCCTTTACATCTGTCATTAAAAAAAAGAAAAACAAATATGTTGTGTGAATTCACACAAGCATTTCTTACAATACCATATATAGTAATGTAAAGATTAAGGCAATATATTTTGTAAACACACTTCTCACTTAGCAGGGCACAATTGTGTAGAAAATGCTGCAGTCTTCTTCTTAGCCATTCTCTTATATGAGATCTCCTTCTGGTACAAGGGCCACAAGTGAACACAGGGAGGTCGTTAAATTTTAGCAGTCTGAGTGGTTGACACTGTTGTAGTTTCAAAAAATGTTCTTGAGAGCATTGTCCTGCTTAAGTAGTGACAGGTTTGCCTATGTGTACTCATCAAAGGTGGTGGAAACTTGAATGTTGCTGGAGCCAGAGTCGCACAGTGGTCAGTATCATAAAGTTTCTTTGTAGATGGGAATCAGTGAAGAGAGGATTGAGGTGCTGTACCCTCGGAGCACAATCCTCCATAGCTTCAATTTTTGTATTGTTCCAGTGGGTGTTATCTTTGTTCTATCTGGACTCATAGCTTAGGGTGACAGCATAAAAACTTAGGAGAGTCTGCCTTAGGCTAGACTCATATACTAGCTGCCTTGTAGTTGGCTCCTTAACACATCTTGTAGTGTTACATTTCCAAGTCACACAAATTGTTTTTCAAATTACTCAAAATTTTTTCACTTATGATCCTAACATAAACATGTCCCACTTCAGAGACTGTCAGGCAATTGGCATCAGCATGGAATGCCAGAATTCGTACTGCAGCTATGGCTCACAACCATCTTGCAGGTGACACTACTCAAGAGTTGGTATTGGAGTGAAGGGGTGGCTGTGGCGAAATCTTCCAGTGTAGTATTATAGCAAATTTCATTCTTCTTTTCCTGCTCAGTGGGTTTTATTTTTTATTTTTTTTTTTTTTATTGGCAGGAAGTTCTTATCCCCTGTCTTGGTTTTCTTCAGGTTTACTGTTGAACATCACAAGGTTCACTGTGTCCACCTTCACTGCTATTTTCTTACAGCCAATGTACTCTCTTTCAAAATCCATGTTACAGGTATTACCACTCAGTTTACTGCACCAAGAAACAATCTGGTGATATTTTTTATATTGTGCTTTCCTTGAAATCATAGAAACCACTCTGACTAGATCTTGTTTTTAAAACTATGAGTTGATTATTACTGAGTATTATTTTACTTAGAATATTTGATTCTATGTATAGAGTAGAGATTGGTTTTGTATTCTCTGTAATTCATACTTTCAACATTTACACTTATTTCTAACTTTCTACTTGTGAAATATATTTGGGCAGAAAATATTTGTTAAGAACAGTTGGATATTATTGATATATTGATATCAGTTCAGTTTTTATGTGTTTTTATCTTTAGTATATATTAATGAATTATATAATAGATGATCTTCATATCTAACTCTTTCCTTGTGATCTTCAGATTAAACATTGTATTGGTATCATTTTATATTTATGTGCTAATTATAATATATTAACATTGTGTTCATAATTTTTTCTCCTGACAAAAATTACCATACTTTGGTACTTTTATTTTGAAGGGAAAGTCACTTCTGTATACTTAATGTAATAAAAGAATTACCAATCTTTTCTGTGTATTAGGGAAGTTTTTAATACCAGTAAACTTAGTTTCCTTTTAAAGTGTTTAGTAGTGGGCTGAAGAGATGGTTCAGCAGTTAAGAGCATTTGCTGTTCTTGCAGAGGACCTGTCTTCAGTTCTAGCGTTCACATGGTGGTTGGCAGCTCAAAAATGCCTATAAATCAAGTTCTAAAGGATCAGGCATACACAAAGTGAATAACATGCAGACACTCACATGTACATAGAGTAAGAAAGAATACAGTTTATTAGGACTAGTATTTACCATTAAAGAGAAAAAGTACACTATTATATATTTCTTTCTGGTGGGCCACGTATAAATTTTCAAGCTTTTGCTGCTTTTTTGCTAATTCCTAGAATGTGAATCATCATATGACATTATTTTGTCTTTATTTAGTTTTAGATAATAGATTGTTAAATAAACAACCATGGTATTTATTATTGATGCTATTGAGTCACACCTTTTTGAAAATAAAATCATACTTGACAAAGAATTATTGGGTATATTCTTGTCAAAATCGGCTTATGCATCAGTTGATCACATTTGTGACTTTTTTGTCCTAGTAGTTTTTATTTTTTTCACATTTATTTTGCTACCATTCTGCATTTAATCTTTAGCCTCGTTTGACCACCCTGACCTTTTCTCTATCCTTTAACTTTCTTTGAAAGATCTCCTAATTCCTGAACACATTTGAATTTTTCTTTATTATTATTTTTTGGTCTTGCAATTAGGAGAAAAATTCATAATTTTGCATTTGATTTAATTTCTTCAATTTTATTGGGTATACCATGATTTCTTCTGTGTAGATATAAGATGAAAATGTAGAGTAGGTGCTTAAGAGACAGGGACTCTATCAGTTACCTAATTTCCTTTTTAATCTGAATAATATTTGAGTCTGTAAACAATCCTTCTGTTTATTAGCATCCAGGATGATTCCTTGTCTTATCTATTTAAGTAGTGTTGTAGTAAATATGAGCAGGAATGTATCTGTTCTATATGCTAAAATAATTTTCCTTACATTTTCCTCTGGATTGAGATAGCATGATACTTTGATAGTTATTTCTATATTTATAATTTTAGGAATATCTACTATATTAAGTGACATTCCTGCTACCTATAGGTAATGGTTTCTTTTTCTTTAAATCCTTATCAGCATTTGTTGTTATTGTTTTAACAGTGGAAAGTTAGAATGACGTTTATTCCATGTGCCCATATTTGGAAGATGAACAAAGAAATTCACAAAACTTCTGCCTGCAAGCCTGTATCAAGAATTCTGAAATAACACCAAAATTTAAATAGATGGCCAAGAATTTGCACATCTAAGTTATCTTGGTTAATATGTGGTTCCACTTGGTATTGATTTTATTGGCTGGATTTTCAGTTTTATCTTGCAAGGTAGTCAGGGATGTTTTTAGTCAATTTCATGTTTTTTGAAGAAACTGAGATCAAAAGACTCTAGTCTTGTTTCCTTGGAGTTTTCTCAGAAGCAATCAGAAATCTCCTCATATGAGTCTTAGACTATGTCCTGACACTACAACCAGTTTTAATTCCACTACTTTTGCTCCATGGCTTTATATCATGCTTTCAAATAAAATACTATAATATATAATATTTGCCAAGGATTACTCTTTCTTCTGGGGGACATTTGTGTTTCTACGTGAATTTCATGGAGGTATGACTGCCTCTGCCTCTCAAGTGCTGGGATTAATGGTGTGTCCCAACAACACCTGGCTCAGGATTTACTTGAAGAATGTTTAGTGTTTTCATGACAACTTCAAGTTTGAAAATCAGTTTTCTTAGTATGACAATTTTAACAAATTAATATTCTATGTACAAGAACACTAGAAAAAAATTTCCATCTTCAATTTACTTCTTCAAATAACTTTTTCAATGTTTTTCATTTTTAACTGTAGCGGTTTCTTTTTGTCTGAATAAAAAATGAGGACAGGAATTCTACGTATGTGTTGAGGAGGCTTATAGTAGATATAAGGAAGAACATAGCTAGAGATATCTTGAAGAGCCAGAGTGTATCATCCCTTTATACTGAATCAAGCCATGAGATTAGAGTGGGGGATGGAGTGGTGAGAGACAAGGGAAGGGAGAAAGAGGTATAAGAGGCCAGCAGCATGTCAAGAGATCAAGTCCACCAAGACCAAGCAAGAGGCAATGTAGTTAAAATTAATGAGGTTTTATAGGAAGAGAGGATCTGGGAGATGAAACCAGATGCTCAGGGGCTGGAGATCTTAGGCTATAGGGCAGGGGTGAGAAGTGCTGAGAGGATTCAGAATGCTGTAAAAAGTACTTGCTATGCTGAAAGAGCCTGGTGACTATTGTCTTCCTTGGTATTAATACTCACCTTGCGTAACTGATCACCTACATTCGGTCTATTCCTAGATTTTCGTTGAGGCTATGGTGAATGGGATTCTGTCTCAGAATTCTTTCTCACAGAGGTTGAATGTTTTATGTAGAAAAACTACTATTTCTCCTGTGTTGATGAATGTGCCCTGTTCCTTTGTTTGGTCTTCCAGTTCTATAAGCCCTTGGTGAAGTCTTCTAGGATTTTCTTTTTATTTATGTGATTTATTTGAGACTATATTCTCTATGTATCTTTGGAGTCTTTCTTGGAACTTTCTCTGTAGACCAGGGTGTCCTCAAATTCACAGAGATCTGCCTACCTCTGCTTCCCAGTGCTGGGATTAAAGGTATGTGCCACCACCACCTGGCTAGTTTTTTCTTATGATAGAATAACATAAGTAAAATCTGTCATAATCTAACTTCCACATCCCCCACTTTTTTTTAGCAAATTTATTTGAATTTGTTTTTGCCTGAACACCAGCTAAATTATTGTCACTGTAAAAGTAGACATTTTTCCTGATGTTCCAAATCTTAGAGCCAGTATCTTTATTTTATTTTAATTTTTTCAAATTCAGTATGACATCCACTTTAAGTTTTTCATATACAGACTTTATTATGTTGAGATATAATCATTTACATAATTAGCACTAGTTTTATAGTTTTGAGGCATAGTCTTCATAAGTTTCTCAGAGAATTCTTGAAATTGCCATGTACCTTAGGCTATATACCTGTCTTAACCTCCAGAATGCCCCAAACTTTCATGCCTGTTTTTGTTGCTTGGTCACTATGAAGAGAGTGTCTTTTTATTTATTTATTTATTTATTTATTTATTTATTTATGTTTTGGCTACTGGAGTTTATGTCTTGAAATCAGGTTATATAATCAGCAAAAATTTATATTATCCATATACTTAGCAATAATCAAGGTTTGTCATGTGACCCAGAATAAATAGTATCCATCTGGAAAAATACACACTCTGAAGTTTAAAAGATTGTGTAAATTTTTACTGTTGAGTGTAGTATTCTATTAAAAGTGATGGAGTAAAGCTTTTTCTTTGTTTTGTTTTTCTTACATGTGAGATATTTTATACAGTTCATATTGGCTTAGAACTAACTGTTAAGTACCAATGCCTCTGCCTCCTGCGAATGCCTTTGCTCATAGTGTTGTTTTACTTACATTTATATTAATTCTCTATCAAGTGCAATCATTTGTTTAAATTGTTATTGAAATCGCTGTCATTTCAGACTATGTTCAGATGTCCTTAACACTTTGTTAGAGTTTTTCCCTTTATTTTGAAACTCTGTTACATAGATAAATTAGCATTCATAATTATTATGCATGATCTATTTTGGTATTATTGAAAGGCACCTTCTTTCTCTCTGATAATATTTCCTATAAACTCCAGTGTGTCTGATGTTAATATCACTAGTCCAATCCCTTTTCACTAGTATTGTCATCATATAATTTAAACATTTATTTTATTTATATTTTAGCAATTATATACTCATATGCAATGAACTGTAGTCATTTTGCAAATTTTCATCTACTTTTAACTCTGTTGTATCTTCAACTTAAAGTATATTTTTGGTAGGTATATATATATATATATATATATATATATATATACACACATACATATATATACATAAACACATGTATACATGCATACATATATGAATATATGTACATGTGTACATATACACATTTACATATACACATATAAATGAATATACAGATATGCATATATACATGTATACATATATACACACATATACATGTATACATAAATAAATATTAAAACATAAAAAGCAAAACTTTTAATTTTCCCTATAAAACAATATATATACATATATATAATATTAATAATTCTGTAAAGGTAGTCATAGATATTAATTTATAGGTTTTATATATTTCTTGATGATTAATATCACAGTTTCCCCATCAGCAAGCACTCTTTTCTTTCCTGTATAAATAATTTCATTACTAATATTATTGAAGTGAAACAGGATATTTTGAGAAATTCTAAGTACAAGAGAAAGAGGAACTCCCACCTAGTAGTGGTTTATATACTGCATACATTTTTTTTCTGTATTCATTCTTCTGATAAGTGTTTCTCAAATTTAAAAAAAAATCATGAATCCCTTGAGAATTTTATAAATTTTTATCATATTCATTTTCTTCTAAATCCTCACACATCCATTTCCACCTTCTCATTTAACCCCTACATTGTATCCTCTTTTTATTAAACCATTTAGTCTAATTTGTTCGTATCAAATCCTTTTGCATATGGGACCACAGTCTGGAATGTGCTTTATTGGGCATGGGTCACATCATTAAGGAAAACTAGCGCTCCCCCTCCCAGCAGTCATCAAATACTGCTAGAGCCTCAACTAGGGGTCTGCCTTACTATTCACCTTATCTCCTTCACAACATTAACAGTTCCATGACCTTCTCAAACAACATCAGGTATATCAATCTGAGAGCCTTAGGTGGTATTTCTCATTCAAAGATTCACTCATACCAAAATAATGAATAAAGACTTAAATAAATAATGTTATTAAAAGAAAAATCTTTGAAACAAAATGTACTCTGGATAAAATGAGGAAATACAGAAAATTTAAATATTGCTATCTGTATTGCATCTCCACATTTTGAGTTCTCCACTACATCCCAGAAAATTCTAATTTTCACTGTCTCTAACTCTGGTAGACTTGCACTGTAATGTTATATCCAATGCCATCCCTTCCCACATTAGTTGCATTGCTGTTGCTATGATAAAGTACCATAATCAAGGCTACCTACAGGAGGAAGAGTTTATTTGGGAATATTCTTCATATGGAGAGTTTATAATGATGAGGAAGGCATGCAGAAGTGGCCTAAATTAAACTTTGAGATCACACCTTAAACTGTAGGTACACATCAAAGAGAATAAACACGAAATGGTTAACACTTAATGCCTATCCCTAATGATATACTTCCTCTAGAAGGTCCTAAAATTTTCAAAATATCTCCCAGTGTCACTCTGAAAAACAAGTGTTAAAATATGCAAGCATGTTGGAGACACTTATTTATTTTATTTTCTTATTTTATTATATATAACAAAGTCCAATTAAATGAAAACAAACATTTATACACAATATTTGGGAATTTGGGTGTCGTTCTTTCCAAACCACTTCCTGCTGGTAAGGGGCGCTGTCATGGGGGATTCAAAGAAGATTCAGAAATCCTGGCTGTAGTCTGTAGGGCTGCTTTGTCCAGCTGTTTTGAATGTAGGATCACCTTGTACTCTGTTTCAGGCAGTCTCTCTAAGAGACCTCAGATAGTGGAGCCAGGATGTATCCCTGGTGCACAAAAGGACTTTGCGAACGTATCCCCCATGGAGGGATAACTGCCTTAATCTAGAGACAGGAGAGAAGCCCTAGTCCCTACTTCACATGACCTGTCAGATCTACATGGCCCCAACTGGATGGCATTCTGCTACATATGGAATTGGGATGGGGGGATGGGAGGGGAGGGTGGTTAGAGTGCATGTGAGAGGGCAGAGAGGGTAAAATGGAAGGAAGGAGGGAGGGAGAGGGAACTGGGATCGACATGTAAAATAATAAATTAAATTAAAAAAATGCTTTGACTCCAAAATTTAAGTTGAAGGACAAGTTACTGGGGAAAAGGATTTCTAGTTTTCTTTCCACAGAAAATGAAAAGATATGGATTCCTTCCAGACTAATGTGGTTTGATCACATGAGACATTTATTTTTTAAACCACATATCCCATTCTTTGGTCCCCCCTGGCTCATAGCCATATCACATCACAAAAATGCATTTATACAACTTCAAAACCAACATAATCTTTCACATTCCAAAGTATTTTCTGAGAATCAAGGTAATCTGCAAATTACAACCTGCTATAAATCAAAACAAAGAAGTAAATAATTTACATACTTACAACACACAATGGCAGAAAATATACATTCCCATTCTTAATGGGGAGAAAAAGATTATATATATATATATATATACATATATATATATGGAGATTATATATATATTAATTTAAATTTGAAACAAGCTTGTTTTACATGCCAATCCCAGTTCACTCTCTCTCCCCTCCTCCTTTCTCCAAACCCCATCCCATCCACTTTCTGCTCCCCAGGAAGGGTGAGGCCTTCTATGGGGGATATCCAAAGAAAGTCATATCATTTGGAGCAGGGCCTAGGCCTTCCCCCATGTGTCTAGGCTGAGGAAGAATACCTATATGTGGAATGGGCTCTGTTGGGATGTTTTTACTTTAAGTATGCAGCTTTCCTTCACAGATGGCTCAAAGTTTTGTCATCTCAAATATATTGAGGTTGTCACTACAAAATAAGCTTTAATTTCACAACTTCGTAATGGCTTCTTGAGAACTCCTGCTATGTCAGGGACTTCAGAAAGGTCTGGTCTCATGGGCTTTTTCAAGTTGCATATGAAGAATCCACAGTGTTTTACTCTTGTTTATTTTATACCCCCAAATAAAGTTCCATATAGTGGACACTGCCAAGCTAGGCTGCCAAGATATATGGACCTTGACCTCTTTGAATTACATTAGCATCTGCTTTCCTATTCTATTATTTTCCATAAACAGAAAACACTGCCTTTTATTTTTTTGACACTTGGGAAGCTTAATGTGGTAGGGTCTTGTCTTGAAGGCTCCCTTCCTTTAGTTCTAGTACAGAGCAGGCTTCTCCTTAATGGCACTAATGCCCTTAGTAATTATAGCTTCTTTTGTAGCACATTACTAGGCTGTAACATTAAGTATACTTCATTCGACTTGTCTGGTTATCTTGAGTATGCTATTTCACTGGGTTCTGATTATCAGGTACAGACTTAGGTATAGTGGACTCCTTGACTAAGATGTTTTCTCAAGTCTAAAAGGAACTTTCCTCTTATTATGTTCATTATACCAGGATAGGTGAAACCCTATTTCAATATCCATACAACTTTCTTTAAACTTCTGTTTGTTTTCTGCATGAATAAGATTACAAAAGGACATGAACTTAATTCTCACAGGGAAGATATATATACGTTTCATTATTTTCCTTATCATGGGCAAAATGATGTTGTTCCTTGAAAATTTTACTATTGTGGTTTAATAAGGATCAGGATAAACAAATAGGCCAAATAGATGTTTATTCAGGGAGAAATAACTTACAACCTAGACAGATGAAGACCAGCAAGTTCCACCTGAACCTCTCCTCTCTGTGTCCTGCCAGCCAGAGAGCAATCCCCGGCTACTCCTCAGACCTCTTTTCACAGGTCACTTCCTCCCCTGGCTCCAACCACCAATGGGCATCGTCAGTGCCACAGAAGGAGACAAAGTGAATATCCCACTACAATTCCTCTTTTAGTATAAAGAAAATATTTAGGCTTGATACAGATCTGTATACAAAACAGTGAATAACAAGTGTGCTCTAAGAAAAGGAAAATTGAGAAAAAACGACCTACATATGTAGTCCTAGGGTGAAGGCATAATGGAGTTTACAATAGAGTTGTCCTAAGCTGGAAAACTTAAGTCTAGTACCTAATACTAGAAACAGCAAGCTACCTGGACAGTCACCCAAGGTCTCAGCAATGTTGGTTCATCCAGTTTCGGCTAAGGCCAAGAGAACTTGACAAACCAAAACAACAGCAGGGAGGTAGAAAGGCTGTCTAACCCTGATTTGGAAAGGTTTAATAGTCTTCTATATTTGTCTCCTGCAAGCACATAGGACAGCATGTCCAAATCAGTGGTCAAGGTGGGGGCAGTTCTTTGCCCAAAAGGCCATTAGCTGAGGTGAGAATGGACTCCAGCAGAAACAATAGTGTCCAACATATTTTCAGGAAAGTGCACAGTTCTATCAGGAGCAACAGTGTCTCATGTCAACAGAGTACTAATATTAAAACAATTAAATGCCATGTTCTGTATGTCTATGAAGTGATTGAAGATTAAGCATCTATGTCTGATTAATCTCATAGGTAAAGGAAACATGAGTGAAGATAATATGTAATGCTCAGGTACTTAGCTAAAAAACTGATTGAAACTTCCCTGAGTAAGGCAGGGACAAATACCTAGACAATATAACTATGTACAAATACATACATATAAATCCCTAAAATAGAGGTAGAGTAGAAATGTCTAGACAAGAGGTAAAACTATAAAGGGCAACATGATAAATATCCTTGAAATTCACAGGCAAATGGATGGAACTTAAAGAAACCATCCTTAGTGAGGTAACCCAGTCACAAAAAGATGAACACGGCATGTACTCACTCCTATATGGTGTTTAGATATAGAGCAAAAGATTACAAGCATACAATCCATAACACCTGAAAAGTCAGGATACAAGTAGGATCCTAATAGAGACATACATGATCCCCTGGAGTAGGGGACAGTGACAAGATATCCCAAGCAAATTGGGAGCATGATGGGGGAGTTAGGGAGAAGGGGAGGGCAGAGGTGGGCATGAGGGAGCAGGAAAGATTGAATCAGGGAAAGAATAGAGAGCAAGAAAAGTGATACCATAATAGTGGGGGCCATTATAGGTTTAAAGAGATATCTGGCATTAGGGAAATGTCCAAATATCTACAAGGATGACACTGAATTAATCTAAGCAATAGTGGAGAGTGTACCTCAAATGCCCTTCCCCAATACTGAGATTGATGATCACCTTATATGCCATCATAGAGACTTCATCTAGTAGCTTATGGAAGCAAAAGCAGATACCCACAGCTAAACACTGAGCCAACCTCTTGGAATACAGTTGCAGACAAGGAGGTGTGATGAGCAAAGGCTAGGGCAACCCACAGAAACTATTGACCTGAACAATGGGGAGCTAATGCTTGGCAGGCTAATAGCTCCAAAACCATAATAGGACTGAACCAGACCCCCTGAATGTGGATGTTAGTCAGGAGGACTGGGCAGTATATGGGCCTCTAGTAATATCTCAGTATTTATCACTAGTATATTAATGTAATTTAGGAGCCCATCCCACATAGAGGGATACATCCTCAGTGTAGACATATTTGGGAGGGCGTGTGCCCTGCTCCAAATGATGTGACAGAGTTTGAGGATTCTTCATGGAAGGCCTCCCCTCTCTCAGGAGGACAAAGGGGATGGGATGGAGATGGAAGCATGTGGAAACAAGGATTGATATGTAAAACAAGCTTGTTTCAAATTTAAATTTAGAAATCATATAAAAATATTATTTTGTATGCATGTATTTTATTATGTTAAAAAATAAAACATTAAAAAGTATACTGTAGCAGTATAATCTTATGAAAAACCCTCTTTTGTATCCCAAGATGACTCATTATTTTATTTTTTTTAATTTAAAGAATCATATTTTACATTTCAATCTCAGTTTCCTCTCCCTCCCATCTTTCCATGCCCCTCTGAGTCCCCCATCTCACCTCCCAAGGAGAATGAAGCCTTCCATTGAGGATCACCAATGTCTTTCGAGTCATCTATTGGGAGGGCTAAGAGAGCATCTGTCCTTGGGGGATGGGCTCCCAAAGTCCATATGTACACTGTGGATAAATACTGGTTCAACTGTCAGAGGTCTCATAGAGTGTCCAGTCCATCTAGGTGACAACCACATTCAGAGGTCTTGGTTCTTCTTCTCTCAATCCACTGTTCTCATTGATAGTTCTTGATCAAATTGCTCCTAGGGAATCATGGGTAGACATTATAAAAAAATGTACTTCTTTAAAGTTGCACATCACCATTAGAAATTCACATATTCTTTCTCCATCTTTCTTTCTCTTTTTCCCTTCCCCTATGTCCCTCCTTTCTTCATTCTTCCCCTCTGTGTGTTTTGTGTGCCTGTATAAGCATCTGTATATGAAATTTTATAATATTCTCCATAGGACTATGAAGGCTTTGGTAAATATTAGATGTCTTATTTCCACATTATTTTTGGAAATTATGTCTTCCAGTGATTCTGGGATTCACCATCTGTGTAGAATGGTTTGCTAGCAAACTTTGAATATAGACCTGTCTCTTGTTCAGTAATAAAATTGCAAGTACACGACACTGTGTCCACCCCTTTTGAAATTTGTTTGTTGTAACACGGATTTTGGAGATTCTAAACTGATGTTCTCATAATTGTGCATTAAGCAGTTTATCCTTTGAGTCATTACCCCAGCTATTAGCTTTCAATTTGTATATATTAAGTTTTATAGAAAAACTCAAATGTAACAGGTTTGATGTGCTGTCTAGGATTCCATACTATTTTTTAAATTTAATTTTACATATAGACCCCAGTTCCTTCTCCCTCACTCTACCCTTCCCTCTCTCCCTCCTGCCCTCCCTTCTTCTTTTCATCTCTCCACCCCTCACATGCACCCTGACCACCCTCCCTTCCCTTGCCCAATCTACTCCTCATGTAGGGTGAGGCCATACATGAGGTGTCATCTAAATCTGCCAAGTCATATTAAGTAGGCACTAGGATTTCTCTCCTGTCTCTAGGTTAAGGCTGCATCCCTCCATAGGGGATGTGAGCACAAGGTTCTTTATTGCACCATGAATACATCCTGGTTCCACTGTTGAGGTCCCTTAGACTTCTCAGGCCTTCTAGCTGAGACCCATGTTCAGGGGGTCTGAGTCAGTCCCATGCTACATTCCCAGTTATCATTCTGCAGGCCTCCTTGTTAGCTCCTCCTTGTTCAGGTCAGCTGTCTCTATGTGTTTCTGCAGCCTGGTCTTGTCTTCCCTCTCTGCATCTAGATTCTAGTTTAGCTCAGTATTTAATTGTGGGTGTTTGCTTCTGTTTCCAACAGGTACCAGATGAAGGTGGATAAGTAAGTTGTTGATCTCATTATCAGGGAAGGGCATTTATGGTAGCCTTTCAACTTTTGCTCCAATGTTAGAGGGTGTCAGTCTAGTAGGTCTCTGCACATTTCTTTAGGTTCAGTTTCACCTCAAACCTATAATGGCTCCCTCTTTTTTGGTTTCTCTCTCCCTCTCTCTCTCACTTTTCTGTCTTCTATTACTCCCCTGACTCAATCTTAGTCCAAGTGCTTTCCTCAACTCCCCTTCTCTTTCTCCTAGTTCCCTCTCCCCTCACTGCATCCCCTCTCCTCATGTGCTCTGGAGAACTTGTCGATTCCCCCTCCTAGTTCCTCTGGTGATAATAATTATAGGCTGGTGATCATTTTCTCTAGATCTAAAATCAATATATGAGCGAGTACACACCACGTTCCTCTTTTGTGACAGGGTTACCTCATTCAGGATGGTTTCTTCATGTTACATCCACTTTCCTGCGAATTTCAAGATCCCATTTTTTTTCCAAGCAGAGTAGTATTCCACTGTGTAAATGTGCAACATCTTCATGCATTCTTCCATTGAGAAACATCTAGGTTGCTTCCAGGTTCTTGCTATTACAAATAATGCTACTATGAACATAGTTGATCAGGGTAGGGCACAGGGTAGGGGGAGAGCAGGATCTTGTTGGGTGTATGTGTGTGTGTATTACAGCTCCAGGAGTGCCCTAGAAGGTGACAGAACACAGGTGGAGCAAGTTCTTGGGCCAATCCCGGGAGTTCCCAGGGAAGGGTGTGGGGGTGGGGGGTTCCACCCACATTGGTCCCAGACTTACCTCTATCAGAGACCTGGCAATGGGGATCAAAGAGGATGGGGGTCAAAGACTAGGCTGACACTCAGGATGTTTCCACGTTGATAGGCAGATCTAGCTGGAGCCTTCTATACTTTTTTAATTTGTCTGAGATGTACAGGAATTAGGTGAATGTCTGCCTATGTTTATTTCAATTTGTTTTGATTTTCTTTTTAGGAAAAGGTAATTAAATGGCAAGAAATTTTTGAAGTTTATATTTCTTAGACCAAGGTTTAAATAGGTTAGACTTCTCTTGACTTTTCTTTCCTTGTCTAGCAAGTACATACATTCAATCTGTGTCACCTCATGGTCATTTTCTTTATGTATACACCAATGTTATCTCTTTATTTTACCAATGTTCCTTTTACATAAAGAGTTAGTCAGGTGAATTTGAGCCCAGTGGTTATCTCAAGCATTTGAATCTGTTGTTAGCACCATTCGTTGAGGTTTATGTGGTGTGGTCTGGCTGGACGTAGTGTCACTGTGGGAGAGTTTTAAGAATAAAAATTTCAAATACTTTTCAAATCTGCTCTCTAAGAATCATGCTGGCCATGGAAAATGTGAGATCCAAACTTACTGTTTCTTACACCATTTCATGCTTCTACTCCACCATGATGGACACTACTCCTTGTAGATCTGTGACACAAAAGAAACTCCCTCTCCCTTAAGTTAGTTTTGGCCATGGTGTTTACAACAGCACTGGAAAAATAATTGATACTGCAAACTCTGAAAGCTTTATTATGTTAGCATAAATAATATTCTTAGTAAATATTCTTAAACATGTCATCACCACCAAAAACAGTCACATTCTAAGATCTAAAGGACTGTAACTTCAGTATACTAAGTTTTCATTGAAACAATGCAATTAATTCATCTATTCATTCTTTGCTCATTACTGTTTGTGTTCCTTATCTTATTTTTGATACTACCAAACCTCCCTTCATAAGTACTGCACTGCATCAATGTCCTGTTGCTTCTAATAGTGACACTGTACATGAAATGTTCAGTTTTAATGTTTAAATGTATATATTGTGAAAAATAAAATAAGTAACAGATGAACTAAAGAAGGTATTTTTAAAATTTATTTATTTTTCCTTATTTTACATATATATCCCAGTTCCCTCTTCCTCCCTCTCTCCCTCCCATCCCCCCATGACTACCCTCCCATCCCCTTCCCCCCCCACTCCACAGGGAGGGTGATGCCTTCCAGGAGTGGTCAACAAAATCTGTGAAGTCATTTGGAATAGGGATTCGGATCTCCCTCCTGCCTCTAGGTCAAGGGAGTCTCCCTCTATGGGGAATGTGCTCCCAAAATCCTTTTGTGATCCAGGGATACATCCTGGTTCCACTGTCAGAGGTCCATTAGATTGCCAAGGTCTTCAAACTGGGACCCACGTTCAGAGGGTCTGAGCTAGTTTCCAGCTACCAGTCTGGGGGTTCATTAGCTCCTCCTTCTTCAGGTAAGCTGTGTCTGTGGGTTTCTGTAGCCTGTTATTGTCCTCACTCTCTGCATCTGGATTCCCATCTGGATTCCAGTTCGGCTCAGTGATTAGCTGTGGGTTTCTGCTATTGCTTCCATCAGCTACTAGACAAGGGCTCTATGATGGTGGATAAGTTAGTTGTCAATCTCATTATCAGGGAAGGGCATTTATGTTAGTCTTTCTACTGTTGCTCACATTGTTAGTTGGGGTCAGTGTTGTAGGACTCTGGATATTTTTCTAGAGTCAGTTTTCTCTTCAAACCTAAAATGGCTCTCTCTCTCTCTCTCTCTCTCTCTCTCTCTCTCTATATATATATATATATATATATATATATATATATACTCTTGTCTATTCCTCCTCTGACTCAATCTCCTTAGCTGACAATCATAAGATAAAATGTCCTTATTTCCATTCCTAGGCAGATATCTTCAAACAGTGCAACTATGATATAAGTAATTATAGTAATATGATATGTGTCATCTTATGGGATAATCACATGTTAGATATTATTCTATGAGTTTTATTTCATTTTGCATGTTTTTAATTTTATAATATTTTTAAATTTAAATTACAAACAAGCTTGTTTTACATGTCAAACCCAGTTACCCTCCCACCCTTCCCTGTTACTCCCACCAATGCCCATCCCATCCTCTATTGCTCTCCAGGGAGGGTGAGGCCTTCCTAAGAGAGACTTACATGGTCCCCTGGAGAAGGGGAAAGAGACAAGATCTCCTAAGCTCATAATTTTTTTCTTAACACATTTTATCCTCACAACAATTATTCAACTAACATTAGCTTTAAAGTAATTTTTAAAACTTATTGGAAAGTGACAATTAATAGGGAAAGGCAACACAAATATTTTGTTCAAAATTGAAAACTTAGGGTATTGGTTAGGGCTAGAGAAAGTTTGTTTATATAGAAGAAATAAGACAATATAATATGGCAAAACCTAATGTTATCCTTTTCACTTTGTAGAGGTTTGGATTAATGTCCAAACAGTCACAAATAAAATGTAAATGAGAATGTAAAATTTTTAAATGAGTTGATAGCTTCTGGGGGAGTTGGATTCAGTTTTCTTTTAAGAGTGTGGAGCCTGCTACATTGAACATGTTTCAGTGTATTAGCCCATACTGATCCTTATAATGCCAGGACAAACTGAAATTCATAGCTTGTAATAGAGCAAAGAAGAAGACCCCAAGTTAGAAGGAATCAGGAGGTGGAAGGTAGCAGGGGAAATAGCATCAAAATTCATTGCATGCATGTAGGAAATTCTCAGTTAATAAAAGCAGTAAGTTTAAAATACGATTAACTGAAGAAAGTTGGGACAGGGAACTAGATATAAAACTCTAATAAAGAAATACAAAGAGTAAATATTTTAAAAAGTACTTATTGTGCTTACCAATATGGAAAATAGAGTTTAAAATGATTTTAGGATTTTATTTCCCACCAGTGAGAGAGAAAAGAAATGCTATTATTATTTAATAAAATACTGACAAATCATAAAGGCTAAATTAATACTATTTTACTATTGGAGCTTTCTGGGTGACTAATAAGGAAACATATGTTATCTGTCCAGTGTTCCTTAAACATGGATAAAATTTGTGGCTACACATAAAGCTTACTTATGCTGATATAAATGTCCCACTCCAGATCAATTACTTCCAAAGTTTGAAGAGCAGTCATCAGTAATTTTCAGTTTCCAGTACTCCACTATATTCTTTGCATGAAACAAAATAATGAATTTATGCTTTGCTACAATACATCCTGTTACTTTCTCATGAGTATTCTTATTTGACAAAAAGACTATTCCAATCTGAAAAAAAAAAAAAAAACTTGTATTACTATTTTGGTCTCTTACAACAGCATACTATTTTAAAAAGTCTAGTTCATGTATATGTTCTTCTGTTACATGATAATGATTTTACTCTTTTAGTGTATAAATTATGAATTCTGTAGTCACAGTTGACATTATTTCTACAGAATTGTAAATAATTCATATAGTCCTTCTTTGAAGATAGCTTAATTCAGCTCTCACTCAGATCAGCACACAGAAGATTTGTACCTGCAAGAAGTACCTCCACAGAAATAACTGACACTTGTATAAATTATCTGAGAAACTTTATTTTTCCACCAGATAACAAAAGCACCTTTTGATCATGTGGGTTGCAAAACATCTTTCAATATTACTTTCATACATCATGTGGCAGTACCACTGCTCAATATTGGAAGTCGTTAAAAATTGTATTTGCCATTTGCTTTTGTTTGTTTCAAAGGAACAAATTCTAGCCAATATTGATTTTAAATAAATATAACAGAAATTTGCAACTGTAGTTTGTGAAATCTTTCTTCTATGATTTTGTTGAATATATTTTCTGCACCTTTGAGTTGGATTTATTCACCTTCTTCTGTACCTATTATTCCTATGTTTGGCCTTTTCATGGTGTCCTTTATTTCCTGGAGATTTTGTCTTTGGGATTTGTTGCATTTAAAATTTTCTTTTGTTGATGAATCTATTTCTCCTAGTGTACCTTCAACACCTGAAATCCTCTCTTCCATCTCTTTTATTGTATTGGCTTTGCTTGAATCTGCAGTTCCTGGTCGTTTATCAAGCTCTTCTATTTCCAACAATCCTTGAGACTGTTTTTTGTTTGTTTGTTTTATTTTATTTTATTTTATTTTTGTATTTCAGCTTTCAAGCCTTGCACTGCTTGAATTGTTTCTTGCAATTTTTGGGTTGTCTTTTCTTCCATTTCTTTAAGGGATTTTCTCATTTCCTCATTTAGGTTCTCTATCATCTTCATGAAGTTACATTTAGGGTTGTTCTCTTGTTCTTCATCTGTGTTGGGTAATTCAGGTCTTGGCGGTGTGAAGTCCCTTGTCTCTGGTTGCATCATCATATTTATTTCTCTGTTGTTGATTTATTTTTATACTGTTGTATAACCATCCCTTCTTGCAGTGTGTTCCAGTGGGGTCTCCCCCTCTCCTGGTGAGTAAGGGAGCAAGGTTTTCTTTCTGTGGGTATAAGGAGGTCTAATATTCTGATGGTTATCTTCTTCTAGTGGATTGAGGTGGGACTAGAGTGCAGGAAGACTCTGTGTGGGCTGGTCAGCAAGAATATGTTACCCTGTGCACAGTCCCTAGTCCTCAGGAGGCTCGGAGCAGGGTATTGGATGGTGAGCTTCTCCCATGTGTGAAGGCAGGACTTGGACCCTGTCAGACTCTGGATAGGCTGGTCTGCCAGGAAGTGCTCCCCTGTGCCTGCACAAGCCCCAGACTTATGAAGGCTCCAAGCAGGGTCGTGGAAGACCAGGCAAAAACAGGAACAAGCTTACCACTTGCTGTGTTTTGAGGTGGTACCAGGATGAGATTCTGGATGGACTGGTCTGCTGGAACACAATCCCCTTGGAAACAGTCTCCAGTCCTCAAGAGGCTCTGAGAAGGGCATTGGAAGGTGGTCTCTTCCTGTGGGTAAATGTAGGGAAGAGTATTGACAGATTCTGGATAGGCTGGTCCACTGGGCCAGGTTCCCTCCCCTCATGAGTGCACAGTCCCCAGTCCCCAGGAGGCTCTAAGCATGGCACTGGAAGGCCAGTTTAACCTATTTTAAGCTAATGTTGTTATTAATGATTATACCATTTTAAGTTTAATTTAATTATGAATAGTCATTTTAAAATACAAGAATCATAGATAATAAAATATATTATAATGTATAATATATTATATATTGATAAATAGGGTAAAGGATAATGATTATTTTAGAGAAAGTCATGTAACCATGTATGGCAAACTGAAATATTTTAGTTGATTTTCATCAAATACTTTAAAACAAAAACAACATATACTTTTCAAGTCTCCTCTGTCTTTAACATTTTTTTATGAACAAAGAAAGAATTTGAATCAGACAAATTTCTAAAATGTTTATCTCCTAGTATAATCTTTAGATTCTGGATTATGTTAATCTGTGACAGGTAATTGGATGCTATTTTACGCTTCAAAAAATTTATCAAAAAGAAGTATTTGTCATTATCTATCACAGATAACAAAATTCAGGAAAGTAATTGAATTTTAGAATCTGTTACATGCAATGCCTCTATAAAGTCCTCTTCTATACATGACTTTATATTCTCCTTTCGAAGTATTGTTCTGCTTTATCACCTTCATTATTCATTTCCCATATGATTTTGTCTTACAAGTAGAATTATTTTTCTGAGAAAACCTCAATAAAGCCCAAATTATTTTATCAGCTAATGTAAACATCTTTGTTTCATAAAATTTTATATCTTTTCTCAAATAATTTAATTTGTCTTGTTCATGTGAATGGATGGATATTCTCACTTTAAATATGTTGGTGTATCTAAGACAGTCGAAAGGTTTATTCTTGTCTGGTGTGTTAATGTATATGCCATATAGTTCAAGGAGTTTTTATAGACACATTTCCACCAAGTCAAGAACAAAGGAACTAGGAAAACAAATGCATAGTAGTAATTTTAAGTGGTTCTCCAAATTAAAGCCCTTATAATATTTCTCCCTGTGTGCATTTGTATGAGTTGATTGAGTCTGTGTATACTTATAAGAGAAAATGTGCTGAGATGACATGAAATGGTAATTTCTAATGATACTAACTACTTTCTGGTGAGGAAAATTTACTGATGCACTGTCTTATATAGGTTTTACTATTGCTGTGGGGATACACTATGATAATGTCAACTCTTATTTAAAAAGAAACAGTTTATTGAAGGGGTTTGCTTACAGTTCAGAGTTTCAGTTCATTATGGAGATATACAGGCAGGCATGGTGCTGGACAAAAAGTTAATTGTCTTAATTCATCCCTCCTAATTGTGTTACTTCCTATGTGATTATAGGATTATGGTAGCCCACTGAACTTTTTATTAATCAGAAATTCACATGAAGTCTATGCAAAAAATGGTGGAGAGTAGAACAGTTTCCAATAGAAGAAAAATGGAAAGCCAACCTAATATCAAATTTCAAAATTATTTAATCCTTCTGAAAATGGAGTATGGAGAAAAATTTACTCGAGTGTGTTCACTTCTGTTCTATATCTTTATAAAAATTTTCTAAAATTTATAGATCAGATTCCATATTAATTGCAATTCTTCAGGAAAAATACTTGGTGGGAGTTTATGACAATACCTGTGAAGAATGATTTTAAGATTTTATTGTGGCTGCAAGTTAACATGTAACTCTGCCACACTTTCCTTGTTGCTTGCAAAGGATAAAGTAGCTTTGGGTCAGATACAAAAGTACTTAATCAGCCACATCCCAGAAAGCAACATGACTATTGCAGTTGTGTTTATTTCTGTTTGTTCTCCGTGTCCTGTTGAATTTATATGTAATCACTTCAGTGTATACTCCTGCACACACAATAGATCTTAGAAAGCCCAACATTTAGAAAACTTTAACTGTAGCAGACACTAGTGATAAACTGTCTAATATTTGATTCAAAAGAGATCATATCTTTGTAATCATAGAGATCTAACAAACCTATATTCAGTCTGAGGCCTTAGAAACTATTTCTATCACTTTGGGCATTTGCTTACACAAACATCTCTGCAAAGAGAATCCTAACTTTCATTACTAAAAATAAATGTGAAAATTATTTTATATCAGGTGAGTTTTCCCTAACCAACTCTCTAAGAGACCTTTAAAGTCTGTATATAATTCACAGAGGTTTGCTTGTTTATTCAGGTTTATGTGTGTGTGTGTGTGTGTGTGTGTTTGTGTGTGTGTGTGTGTATGTGTATGTGTGTATGTGTGTTTGTGTGTGTGTGTGTGTGTGTGTATGTAGCAGAACAGGTTAATAGCCATCCAATTTTAGGAATTTCATTATTCCAATAGTAGAAATAAGTGTTACTTGTAGTGAGATAGTCCTTCTGTAGCACTGACCACGCCCATTGGGGGGTGGAGCGATGGGCGGAGGTGACCTGAGGAAGGAGGTCGGAGGGGGCCAGGAAGGCGCTCTCTTTCTGGCGTGACTCGGACAGGAGAGGATCGGGTTGAATTTCCTGGTGTTCATCTGTCTAGGTTGTAAGTTATTTCTCCCTGAATAAACATCTTTTCGGCCTATTTGTTTATCCTGATCCTTATTTACCGCAATATCTGGTGTCAGAAGCGGGATTTACCTGGGTTTTGCCCCCAGGCGGCAGAAGCCGCCCCCCTCCCCCACCTTCCCCAACGGGCAGGGTTTAACCAGGTGGACTCACCACAGCTTTGGGACATTTGCCTCTTCCTTACTGCAAAGGAGATCTTTGCCGCTAAAGCAGACCTGAGAAGGCACTTACCGCTTAACATTTTTTGCCCATTTCCGCATGGGACTTTGCATTCGCGCAGAGCCTCTCGGCGGCACCCGCCCGGTGGCACCCACCCAGCAGCACCCGCCCGGCGGCACCCGCCCGGCGGCACCCGCCCGGCGGCACCCGCCCGGCTTGCACGCGTTTCATCTTGTGTTACAAGTAACTCCAAAAGTCCCCTTTTAACAAAATTCTGCTTGCCATAGTTTGTTAAGAACTTTTTACAGGAACCGGGATCAGACGAGCCTGGGCGGCTAGGCGCTATTTGATGACACACCTCCAGGCGTAGCTACCACAAGCTGAGATATACAACTAAAAGCATCAAAGTTCCAGGACAGCAGAATTACACCTAAGGTAATTGTAACATCCTTTGCAATTTAAGCTGATATAAAATCTGAGATAAATTGTTCTATAACTATGGCAGATAATTTTACTATGCAGAACTTTAGGAATTATTTTACTTCATATGTAGAAGGGATTTTAGCAGAAGAAACTTATGACTGGACCAATATATACTTTTATTTTGTAATAGCAATGGGTTTCATCATTAACATGATATTCTTAAAGAAATGGTTTGAGATTACAGCAAACAATAAGGAACTTGTACAAACCATGGGAGAGTTAGTAACAAAGATTCGAAACATTGAAAATGATAGAATTCAAAGCATAGAGACAAGGATTCAAAACATTGAAAATGATAGAATTCAAAGCATAGAGACAAGGATTCAAAACATTGAAAATGATGGAATTCAAAACAAAGAGACAAAGATTCGAAACATTGAAAATGATAGAATTCAAAGCATAGAAAATATAGAAAGAAAGATTCAGAATATTGAAGATGGCATTGGCGAGCTGAAAGGTATAATTTGTTTAATGTCAGATACTTCAATAACCAGAACAGAAACAATGCAATGCATTAACAAACTAGCAGAAACAGCCCACTCCTGGTCGGAGGAAGCTACTAATAAGTTTAAAAAACTGGAACATCAGATAGAAAGACTAGATGACAGAATCTCTTCCATGTCTGAGGATAATGGCAAGCTAGCAGATAGAACATTGTTTCTGGAAGGCAGTTTACACGCCATTCAGATAATATCTAAGGATGATAAGATTAAAAACATGGAATCATTTGTAGTTGGAGAAAGTAAGAAACTGACTGATACAATGAAGTCTCTAGAAAGTTATTTGATTCAAGAAGTTCAGACACTCAAAGAAACAATGGTGAATAGATTTCAGGCTTTAGAAGACCTTCAGTCTGATACATCAGAAGAAGAACTACAGGTAACAGGGCATGAAAAAGATTTAAAATTTTCCACACCATTTAGGGTCAGGGGAGCTTTCCCTGTATCTATTCATGAAAAGCCAGCAACGAAGAAACATCCAAAAGGTGTCGTTTGCATATCAGTGGGAACCAATACGTATGAAAGATTTAAAAGGTATAAAGGAAGCAGTAGTCTCTTATGGCATGCACTCACCTTATGTGAAGCAATTAGTAGAATCATGGGCATGGAATAACAAGGTAACCCCTAAGGATTGGGATCAATTAATATCAGCTGTCCTTGAAAGCGCCTCTCAAATAGAATGGAGGGCTTTATGGAGAGAGGAAGCAAAAGCTCTTGAACTTCAGGGCTTAAAGAAAGGGTATAAAGCTCCCCAAGATAAAATTCTTGGTGAGGGGGTCTCTATGCTGACCCAGAAACCCAAGCTGCCTATGATGAACACATCTTGTCTCTATGCAGTACAGCAGCTTTGAATGCTTGGGATAAGGTTCATGAATTAGGAGAGAGGATAGAACCCTATACCAAGATAAAGCAAGGACCTAGAGAACGTTTTAGTATCTTTCTAGAAAGATTATCTAGGGCAGTACAATTAGAGATAGCAGACATAGATGCTAGGCGAATACGCATAGAATCTTTAGCTTATACGAATGCGAATCCTCAATGCAAACAGGTGCTTTGGCCTTTAAAAATGCGATCAGCACCCTTGGATGAATGGGTCCTATATACAGGCAACATTGAGTATAATGACAATAAGACTGAAGCATGGATAGGAGAAGCCATATCTAAAGGTCAGAGAAGATATCAAGATAACAGAGTTCCTTACTATGGTGACTTAGAAGCTTGGGTAGGAGAAGCCATCCCCAAAGGTTTGAAAAGATATCATAATGTCAGATGTTATAACTGTGGTAAGATAGGACATCTAAAAAGAAATTGTAGGCAAAGCTTCCCTAGAAATAACACCCCCCAGGAATGAATCAAACAGAAGGCCTCAGCCTCCTGGGTTATGTAGAAGGTGTGGCAAAGGCAGACACTGGACAAATGAGTGTATATCGACCAGAGACAAGCAAGGAAACCCTTTACCATCGGGAAACTCCTTGGGGGGCCTCTCGAAGGCCCCCACGTCACAGGTGGTTCGAACATTCCCAGTCACAGTGGAAGACAATCTCCCACAGGACAATTAGAAAATTCTGTGCCTATTATAAAAACTCATACTGCTCTGGATGACGAACTAGTGACAGAAGTTGAATCAAACATGACAGAAGGAAATGAAAAACGTATATTTTGGCAATCTGCTATAAATAGTCATAGGCCTAGATTGATAGTTAAGATGAATAATAGACTGTTTGAGGGTCTGGTGGACACAGGAGCTGATGTAACTATCATATCTAATAAATCTTGGCCTCAAAGATGGCCCCTGCATGAGGTAAATGTTCAATTCTTAGGGATTGGAACCCTGGCTCAGGTAAAACAAAGCACGAGATGGATTGACTGTATAGGACCAGAAGGACAGAGCGGGAGGTTGAGACCATATGTGGCTGATGTAGTGATAAATTTATGGGGTCGTGATCTATTACAGCAATGGAATACACAGATTAACATTCCTCCCTGTATTAGATAGGAACCATAGACGACCTCATGATTGTGGAAAGAATACTGTTAAGTACTATACAAGACAGAGACCAAATATCCAGGCAGTACAAAAACAAAATACAAATGCTGAACAAACAGAGGAACCAAAAGCCCTACCTTTAAAATGGCTAACAGAGGAACCTGTCTGGGTAGGACAATGGCCTATGACCTCTGAGAAGTTAGAAGCTTTAGAAAGCCTGGTTCAGGAACAGCTAAATGCTGGACATATTGAGGAATCAACCAGCCCTTGGAATTCTCCTGTATTTGTGATCAAAAAGAAATCTGGTAAATGGTGAATGCTTACAGACCTGAGAGCCATCAATAAAGTTATCCAGCCAATGGGCTCTCTACAGCCTGGAATGCCCTTGCCTTCTTTGATACCCAAAGAATGGCCTATTATAGTTATTGATTTAAAGGATTGCTTCTTCACTATACCTTTACAAGAACAAGACAAAGAGAAATTTGCCTTCACGGTACCTAATTATAACAATTCTCAACCGGTGAAGAGATATCAATGGAAGGTTTTGCCACAGGGAATGCTAAATAGCCCCACCCTGTGCCAATATTTCATACAAAAACCGTTAGAAATAATTCGTAAACAGTTTCCACAATCCATAATCTATCATTACATGGATGATATATTGTTAGCTGACTCTAAAGGAGAAATATTAGAAAAAATGTTTGAGAAAGTAAAGGAAGTTTTTACCTCGCTGGGGATTACAAATTGCACCTGAAAAAATACAAAAAGGAGAGTCTATCAACTACTTAGGATATAAAATAGGTCTACAGAAAATTAGACCACAAAAAGTACAGATCAGAAGAGATCGCTACCAGACTCTTAATGATCTTCAAAAATTACTAGGAGAGATTTCTCAACTGCAAACCATAATTGGAGTAGAAGGGCATGATTTGAAAAACCTGAAAATGGCCTTAAAAGGAGATAAGGACTTGAATAGTCCACGAATACTATCAGCTGAAGCTGAGAAGGAATTAGAATGGGTAGAAAAGAGGATACTAGAAGCACATGTGGACCGTGTGGATCCAAACCTAGACTGTATTCTGGTTATATTACCATCTAGAGAATATCCTTCAGGGATTTTGATGCAGAGAGAAGATATCATATTAGAATGGATATTCCTACCACATAAACAGAATAAAAAACTGAAAACATATATAGAAAAGATCTCTGACTTGATTATAAAAGGTAAATTAAGACTTCGTCAGCTAATAGGAAGGGACCCAGCAGAAATTATAGTACCTTTAACTAATGAGGAAATTTCTTCCTTATGGAAAGATAACGAATATTGGCAGAGAGCTTGCAGTAACTTTTTGGGAACAATTAGCAACAACTATCCCAAAACTGAGAGAATCAAATTCATAAAGAAAACGATTTGGATTCTTCCACGCATTGTAAGAAAAACACCTATTTCTGGAGTTCATACATTCTACACTGATGCAAATAAATCAGGTAAGGCAGGATATAAATCAGGAAATATTAGCAAAGTGGTTCAAAGCCCTTACAATTCTGTACAAAAGGCAGAATTGTATGCCATTCTCATGGTACTTATGGATTTTAAAGAACCCCTCAATATAGTTACTGACTCTCAATACGCAGAGAGAGTCCTTTTACACATTGAGACTGCAGAATTTATTCCTGACAATACAGAATTAACTTCATTGTTTATACAGTTACAAGATACTATCAGAAAGAGGACTCATCCTATATATATAACACATATCAGATCCCATACGGGTCTGCCAGGTCCTCTAGCACAAGGCAATGATGAAATTGATCGTTTATTGATAGGAAGTGTGCTAGAAGCCTCAGAGTTTCATAAGAAACACCACGTGAACAGTAAAGGTTTAAAAAGGATTTTTCTATCACTTGGGAACAAGCCAAGGAAATAGTAAGGAAATGTCCTACTTGCTCATTCTATAACCAAACTCCCTTTACCACCAGGCAGTAACCCTAAAGGTATAAATAGGAATGAAATATGGCAAATGGATGTGTTTCATTTTGCAGAATTTGGAAAATTAAAATATGTACATCACACTATAGATACATTTTCAGGGTTTCAGTGGGCTACTGCTCTGAGCTCTGAAAAGGCTGATTCTGTTATAACGCACCTTTTAGAGGTAATGGCCATTATGGGCATACCTGCACAAATAAAAACTGATAATGCTCCAGCATATGTCTCCAGAAAATTGAAAGAGTTTTTTGAGTATTACAAGATAAAGCACATAACTGGTATACCACACAATCCTACAGGACAAGCAGTGGTTGAGAGATCCAATCGTACTTTAAAAGAAATGCTCCATAAACAGGCAGGAGGAACCAAAACACCCAAACACAGATTACATAATGCTTTATTAACATTAAACTTTCTTAATGCTGATGAAAAAGGAAAAACAGCTGCAGAAAAACACTGGACAATAGAAAAAACTTCTGAACTAAATCAGCCAGTGTATTTCAAGGATGTACTGACCTCAGAATGGAAAGCAGGATATGTGTTACGTTGGGGTAGGGGTTTTGCATTTGTATCTACAGGAGAAGAAAAACTATGGATACCATCTAAGTTAATCAAGATCCGAGTTGAACAAGAGAAACATCTTAATGAAGAGAAATGACAAGTCATCCAACAAACTAGGTCCTATGAGGTGTGCGGAGGCCTCTCAAAGGTAGGGGAAGTGTTCTGTTCTTGTTTTTACAGGAAAACAGAGAAAACCTATCATCAAACAGCCAAAAGACACTGAACATGTAGGTGCCTACAGAAGAGAAGACAGCTCTTCAGAAACAATCACTTAAGGAAGCAGAATCTGATATATGGTAAAAAAAAAAAAATTTAATTGTAGTAAACTATTTCTATATAGAAATCTATTTCTCTCTATTATCTAGTATTCCTGAAGTCCCAAATTTTGTAAACCAATGCTGGCTTTGGAGTTGGATTTGGCTTTCCTTCTCTAAATTCAAGCATGTTGTTAAGATTAAATTCATGGTTTATGCCTTAAATCAAGAAGCCAATTGGTGTAAGGCAGAAGAAACAAAATCTGGGGACTCATATCTTATGCAATTTTCTCTCTGAAATCCTAATTTTCTCACATACTTTTAATGCTTATTGTTGTCTTTCCCTAATGCATACCTTAAAACTTGAAAATTTTACTTTAATATTGATGTGTAACTTTTCCACAAGGAATAATAACGATTCCTAACAGCAGTCTTTGAACTTTCCGGAAAGAAGATGGGGCCCCACATGATCATTTCCACTTGACTCAACCTGATGCATCGGAACTACAAACATCACCCTAAAACCGGTTTGAGACTGTTTTGCTCGAGACAACTCATGACTAGCTAGCTGTAATGGTGCACCTTTTTATTACACCCTGGCCAGTTTCAAATAGAACTACAGTCAAGAATTTTCTGCCACACAGTGACTAACTACATATGCCACAGCCAGTTCTGTTGAGAAATTTGGTTGCTAAAAATTTTCTTCCTACAGGATCCATTGGAGCAATCATCGTCCCATTTCAGCAGGAAGTAATCTTAATATGACTACGCCCCCTTTCCCTACCCTTGGAATTTTGGGATAATAGTCATCGTCTTTGGGTTGGTTTTAGTTATTTGGGATTGGGTGATGCTTACACTCGGGTTTATCTTTTAGACAGGAATAGGGAATGGTGGGTAAAGGTATGGTTTAGATGGGATATAAGTAGATTAGCCTATTTCCTTGAGAATTTGAGTATGAATGAGATAGTATTTTACAGCTTACATTGTTATGTATTCCTATGTGATAAGCTATGTAAAATTAAGTTTATATTTTGTTATATTGTGTTAAATGTTTCCACTTATAATATTTATGCACATTATTTTTTACCATATTCTATGTATGTATACTTTTCCTATATTCAAGACATTTTGTATATTGATACAATTTGGGATATTTATCTTGCTGCCCTTTATAGTTCTACCTCTTGTCTTGACACTTATACTCTACCTCTATTTTAGGGATTTACATGTAGGTATATGTAAATAGTTATATTGTTTAAGTATTAGTTCCTGCTTTACTCAGGAAAGTTTTAATCAGTCTTTTAGCTAAGTTCCCGAGTATTACAGATTATCTTCACTCACATTTCCTGTACCTATGAGATTAGTCAGATATAGATGCTTAATCTTCAATCACTTCATAGACATGCAGAACATGGCATTTAAATGTTTTAATATTAGTACTCCATTGACATGAGACACTGTTGCTCCTGACAGCACCGTGCACTTTCCCGAAAATATGTTGGACACTGTTGTTGCTCCTGCTGGAGTTCAATCTCGCCTCAGCTAATGGCCTGTTGGGCATAGAATTGCCCCCCACCTTGACCACTGATTTGGACATGCAGTCCTATGTGCTTGCAGGAGACAAATATAGAAGACTGCTTGACCTTGCCAAGTCAGGGTAAGACAGCCATTCTATTTCCCTGCTGTTGTTGTGGTCTGTCAAGTTCTCTTGGCCTTAGCCAAATCTGGGTGTACCAACGTCGCTGTGAGACCTAGGGTGACTGTTCAGGTGGCTTGCTGTTTCTGTCCTTGCTGCACCTTTTGGAAGTTGTCCATCCGCATTTCCTGTCTACTCTAGTATTGTTATTTTCCTTCTCAGGTCTTGATGAGGTTGAAGATTAAACTATCACAACTATTATTCTCTCTTCCTAGTTAGATATATTAGGTACTAGACTTACGTTTTCCAGCTTAGGACAACTCTATTGTAAACTCCATTATGCCCTCACCCTAGGACTAGATATGTAGGTCATTTTGTTCTCGATTTTCCTTTTCTTAGAGCACACTTGTTATTCACTGTTTTGTATATAGTTTTGTATTAAGCCTAAATCTTTTCTTTAGACTAAAAGGGGAATTGTAGTGAGATAGTCCTTCTGTAGCACTGACCACGCCCATTGGGGGGTGGAGCGATGGGCGGAGGTGACCTGAGGAAGGAGGGTCGGAGGGGGCCAGGGAAGGCGCTCTCTTTCTGGCGTGACTCGGACAGGAGAGGATCGGGTTGAATTTCCTGGTGTTCATCTGTCTAGGTTGTAAGTTATTTCTCCCTGAATAAACATCTTTTCGGCCTATTTGTTTATCCTGATCCTTATTTACCGCAATAGTTACTAGCTCACAATACCTGTATATTTGGTGCTAGTTGGTGATGAGGATGAACAATAATAAAAAGAACTAACAAAAACCTCTGAAGCAATCTAATTTCTAGCCACCACTTGGGATATCCAAATGTCAATGTACCAGAAACACTCATAACCTGCCTTTTGATGATAGCATTGTTTGCTCCAAATAGATGGGTTCAGGGTCATTCCAAACATTGGACACCTTCTCTGTCAAGAAGTCAGGAACTGTCTTTGATATAAAGAGTAAAGTTACTGTCTTGAAAGAAATCCTGATTTACAATGTAAAATAAAAATTACCAAAAGGTAGGTAGAAAAATGACAGGCCTGAGGAGAAAAGGGCAGGAGAGGATTCAATATATTTTTAATGAATTATATGTTAAAACCCCAAATGTTATAAACTCTCAATGGCAATGCTACTAGTCTTTTTTGTTCTTTTTCTCTAGCACAAGTTTCTAACTTCTTCGACTTTTAAACTCATTCCTCCAGGGAGCTAACATAAGTCCACCCACCTGCTCCTCAGGGCATGATTTTTCTCCCTGTTTCTAATTAACTGTCTTCTGTTTTTCCCCACTGTGTATACATTTAAATTCTAAGGACTCTAGTGGGACTTCATGCCCCTTCATGCCCAACTCACAGCAACAAAAAACTTACAGCTCATGTTTCTTTTTCACATAATTGCTTTTCTGAAGTTTAATCCTGTCTTCATTTAAGCTGAAGAAAACAGTGGGTACTAATCCTTTTGTATATTTACCTCGAAGCATCACTGGACAGAATAGAATAGGAGTATTTTGCTATTGTTTGGAGTGTTAGTGACTTGCTTAGTGTCACAAAGCCATTATTCACAATAATCCATATTCTACCCTGGATCTAGCTAACTCTAAACTCTGACTTTTATATATTTCATCTTCTAAACTTCATTTTTTTATATTTATTATTTATCTTATTTTACATATCAATCCTGGTTACTTTTCCCTCCCTCCCATGTCCGCCAAACCTTGCTCCCATCACATACCCCTCCACTCCACAGGGAGGGTGATGAATTCCAGGAAAAAATCATCAAAATCTGTCAAGTCATTTGGAGTAAGGTCTAGGCCATATCCTCTGCCTCTAGGTTAAGAGAGTATCCCTTCACGGGGAAGTGCTCCCAAAGATTTTTATGCACCAGGGATACATCCTGGTTCAACTGTCAGAGGTCCCTTTGAATGACCAGGCCTTCTAATCTGAGATCCATGTTCAGGGGGTCTGAGTTGGTACAATGCTGGTTTTCCAGCTATCAGTCTGAGGGGCCATGAGCTCCCTGTTGTTCATGTCCGCTGACTCTATGTGTTTCTGTAGCCTGTTCCTGGCCATTTTTATTACCAAGCCTTGCTCACTGCAGCTGGATTCCAGGAGTTCAGCTCAGTGTTTAGCAGTGTTTTTATAAGCTACTAGATGAGGAAAAACAAAAGACCCAAGATAGCCAAAACAACCCTGTATAATAAAGGAACTTCAGGAGGGATCACATCCCTGACTTTAAGCTATGCTATAGAGTTATAGTCCTGAAAACAGCTTGGTATTGGCACAAAAAAAGATAGACCAATGGAATTGAATCAAAACTCCTGATATTAACCCACACACCTACAAAAACCTGATATTTGATAAAACAGCTAAACATATACAATAGAAGGAAAAAAGCATCTTCAACAAATGACACTAGCACAATTGGGTGATGGTGTGTAGAAGACTGCAGATAGACACATGAAGTCCAAATTGATGAAAGATCTAAACAAAAACCACCACACTGAAATTCTTAGAAGAGAAAGTTGGAGGTACCCTTGAACAAATTGGTACAGGAGACTACTTCCAGAACATATTATCAGTACCACAGACACTGAGCTAAACAATAATTGGGACCTCCTCAAACTGAGAAGCTTCTGTAAGGCAAAGGACACTGTCGACAAGACCAATAGTTAGCCGACAGACTGAGAAAAGATCTTCACCAACCCCACATCTGACAGAGGGCTGATCTCTAAAATATACAAAGAACACATAAAACTAATAACCAAAACACTAAAGTTCATTTCTATTAATCTTATATTTTAAACATTTTGGATAATTTACTTTTTTCTTTTTTATGTGCATATTTTTATTTATTTACTTTATTTTTATTTTACATATTGATCCCAGTTCCTTCTTTTTCCCTCCTCCCCTCCCTATTTCCCTCTCTCCCACCCTCTTATGCCCCCGATCACCCTCCCCTTCCATTCACCCCCACTCCACATGTCAGGTAATGCCCACTAGGAGGGGTCATCTAAATCTGTGAAGTCATTTGGAGTAGGGACTAAGACTTCCTTCCTGTCTCTAGGTTAAGGGAATATACCTCCATGGGGGATGTTCCCCTAAAGTCATTTTGTGCACCAGGAATACATCCTGGTTCCACTGTCAGAGGTCCCTTAGACTGCTCAGAACTTCTAGCTGAGACCCATGTTCAGGGGGTCTGAGTCAGTCCCATGCTACATTCCCAGCTAACAGTCTGCAGGCCTGTTAGCTCCTCCTTGTTCAGATCAGCTCTATGTTTTTCTGCAGTGTGGTCTTCTCCTCATTCTGCATCTAGATTGAGGTACATATCAGTGTTTACATGTAGGTGTGTAACGAGTAGGTTTTTCATCCTGCAGCTTGGTCTAGTCCTGCTCCCGTGCCAGCCACAAATAACACATTGCGACTCTGTATTTGATATAATGCTATAGGCCAGGTACTAGTTTCTTATCAGCTAGGTCTGTCTTAAGTATTAATCCATTTTTGTTAATCTAAGTAATTTTACGTGGTTTCATCTTACCGGTGAATGATGCCAGCGTCTGGTCTCCCCAGGCTAACCCCTCCTTACCACTTTCTGGAATCCTTCTTGTCTCCTAGTCCCACCTATCTTGCTTTCCTATTGTCCAACAGTGCTTTATTCATTAACCAGTATCAGAAACATATTTACAGAATGACATCTCCATCATAAGTGTCTTCTTCTGTTTCCATCAGATACTAGATGAGGGCTTCATGATGGTGCATACGTTAGTCATCAATCTCATTATCAGGGAAAGGTATTTACAGGAGCCTTTCCACTGTTGCACAAAATTTTATATGGGATCAGTATTGTAAGTCTCTGGACATTTCTCAAGGTATAGTTTTCTCTTCAAACCTATAATGTCTCCCTGTTTTTTGGTCACTCTCTCTCTCCTTCAGTATCCTCTCTTTCTTGTCTATTACCCCCTGATTCAATCTTGCTAGTCCCGTGTGCTTATGTGCTTTCCTCTCCTCCCCTTCTCTTTCTCCTAGTACCCAATCAACTCACTGAACCCCCACTCACCATGAGCTCTGTAAATCTTGTCCTTTTCCCCTTCTATGAAGGACCTAATATTCATCTCTTAGAATCCTCCTTATATGCTAGTTTCTCTGGTGGTGAGACTTATAAGCTGGTGATCATTTACTCTATGTCTAAAATCCATACATGAGCAAGTACATACCATGTTCCTCGTTTTGTGACTGTGTTACCTCATTCAGGATGTTTTCTTCAAGTTACATCCACTTGCCTGCGAATTTCATGATTCCATTATTTTTTTTCCTCATAGTAGTATTCCTTTGTGTAAATGTGTGACACCTTCTTTATCCATCCTCAGCTGAGGGGCATCTAGGTAGCTTCTAGGTTCTTACTATTACAAATAATGCTTCTATGAACATAGTTGAGCACAAGTCTTTGTTGCATAGATGTGGGTCATTTGGGTATATGCCCAAGAGGGGAATTGCCATGTCCTGTGGTAGACTGATTGCCATTTTCCTGAGGAACCCTCATATGGCTGTACGAGTTTACACTCTCACCAGCAGTGGAGGGGTGTTCCCTTTCTCTACATCTTCTCCAGCATAACTTGTAATTGTTGTTTCTAATTTTAGCCATTCTAGCAGGAGTAAGATGTTATCTCTAAGTTGTTTTTATTTTCAATTACCTGATAGCTAAGGATGTTAGCACTTTAAGTGTCTTAAAGCCTTTTTGATTTCCTCTATTGAGAGTTCTTTGCTCAGTTCTGTACCCCATTTCTAGTTTCTTGAGTTCTTTTTATGTTTTAGAGATCAGCCCTATGTCAGGTGTAGGTTTGGTGAAGATATTTTCCCAGTGTGTGGGCTGCCATTTGTGTCCCTTCCCATACAGATGCTTCTAAGTTAGAGGAGGTGAGTTTATCTTGTATTCTGCTAGTTTGCTGAAGGTGTTTATCAGCTGTAGGAGTTGCCTAGTCATTTTTGTTAGCTGTAGGAGTTGTCTAGTCAAGTTATTTTGGGTAGCTTATGTAAACTATTGTATCATGTGCAAATAGAGAAAGTTTGAATTCTTCCTTTCCAATTTGCATCCATTTGAGCTCCTTTTGTTGTTTTATTCCTTTAGCTAGAACTTCAAGTACAATAATGAAGAGATATGGAGAGAGAGTTCAGCCTTGTGCTATTCCTAATTTTATTGGAATTGCCTTAAGCTTCTCTCCATTCAGTTTGATGTTGCCTGTTGTTTAAGTATGTTTAAATATGTTTGTGTTATCCCTGATCTCTCCAGGACCTTTACCATGAAAGGGTTTTGAAGTTTGTCAAGGGGTTTTTCAGCATCTAGGGAGATGATCATGTGGTTTTTACTTTTTCAGTTTCTTTATATGGTGGACCACGTTGATAGATTTTCATATGTTAAACCATCCCTGCAATGCTGGGATGAAGCCTGCTTGGTCATGTTGTATGGTTTCTCTGTTGTATTCTTGGAGTCGGTTTGCCAGAATTTTATTGAGTATTTTTGCATCAGTGTCTATGAGTGATATTCATCTGTAGTTTTCTTTCTGAGTTGTGCCTTTGTGTGGCTTGGATACCAAGGCGATTGTGGAATCATAGAAAGAGTTTCATAAGGAACATTCTGTTTCTATTGTGTGGATCAATTTGATGAGTATTGGCATTAGCTTTTCCTTGAATTTCTGGTAGAATTCTTCACTGAAGCCATCTGACCCTGGAACTTTTTTGGTTGGAAGATTTTGATGACTGTTTCTATTTCCTTAGGGGTTATTTGTGTATTTTAGTTGTCTGTACTTGATTTAATTTTGGTAAGTGATAGTTATCCAGAAATTTGTCCATTTCCTTTGAATTTTCAAATATTTTGGAGTACTGGATTTCATGGTATTACCTAATTTTTTTCTGGATTTCCTCAATGTCAGTTGTTATGTCTCCCTTTTTGTTTATGTTCTCTCTCTGCCTTTTTGTTTGTTTAGATAAAGGTTTGTCTATCTTGTTGATTTTCTCAAAAAACAAACTCTTTTCGCACTGATTTTTTTTGTATTGTTTTCCTTGTTTCTACTTTATTGATTTCAGCCCTCAAATTGATTATTCCCTGGTATCTACTCCTATGGGGTGAGTTTGCTTCTTTTTGTTCTAAGGTTTTCAGTTGTGCTATTAATCGTCTAATATGAATATCCTCTGTTTTTTTCATATGGGCACTTAGTGCAATGAACTTCCTTGGTGTCACTGTTTCCAAGGTATACCATAAGTTTGGGTATGTTGTTTTCTCATTCTGGTTAAAGTTTAGGAAGTCCTTAATTTCTTTATTTCTTCTTGGCCCCAGGTATGGTGTAATGCCACACTATTCAGTTTCCATGAATTTGTAGGATTCTTGCAATTTGTGTTTTTAATTGCAACTTTAAAGCATGGTGGTCTGATAAGATACAGGGTCCTAATCCAATATTATTTGTATCTCTTGAGGTTGGTATGTCTCCTAGTGAGCTTTGTGTTTTAGTAGCATTTCTTTTAGGAATGTAGGTGCCTTTGTATTTGGAGCATAGATGTTCAGAATTGAGACTTTGTCATGATGGATTTCTCCTGCGATGGATAGGAAATGACTGTTGTCATCTCTTTTAATTAATTTTGGTTTGAAGTCTAACTTATTAGATATTAGGATAGCCAAACTTGCTTGCTTCTTGGGTCCATTTGATTGGAAGATCTTTTCCTAGCTCTTTACCCTGAGATGATATCTGTCTTTGAAGCTTAGATGTGTTTCTTGCATGCAGCAGAAAAATTGATTCTGTTTTCATATCCATTAATTTAGCCTGTGTCTTTTTATAGGTGAATTAAGGCCATTAATTTTGAGGGAAAGTAAGGAACATTGATTGCTAATGCTTGTTGTTTTAGATATGTTGTTGGCTCTGGTATTGTGAATATATTTGTCCTGCTTTTGCCTTGGATTCTGGTGATTTGGGTTTATCTATTGCCTATGCCTTTATGAGTGTAGTTAACTTCCTTGGGTTGGAGTTTTTCTTCCAGAACTTTCTGTAGGGCTGGATTTGTAGATACATATTTTGAAAATCTGGCTTTTTCATTAAATATCTTGTTTTCTCTGTCTATAGTGATGAAAGTTTTGCTAGTTATAGTAGCCCAGTCTGACATCTCATACTACTTGTAGATAATATGTATCTAGTACCTTCTGGCTTTGAGAGTTTCCATGGAGAATTCAGATATAATTTTTATATGTCTGCCTTTTTATGTTTCATGGCCTTGTTCCTTTGCTGCTCTTAATATTCATTCTTTATTCTTTATATTAGGTGTTTTGATTATTATGTGTCAAGGATTTTTTTCTTTGGTCCATTCTATTTGGTGTTGGGTATGCTTCTGTACTTTCATGGGCATATCCTTTTTCAGAATGGGAAAGTTTTATTCAATGATTTTTTTGAATATGTTTTCTGGACCTTTGAGCTGGCCTTCTTTGCCTTCCTCTGTACGTATTATTCCTAGGTTTGGCCTTTTCAGATGTTCCAATTTCCTGAACTCCAGCAGAGGACCGGCAGTGGGTGTCAGAGATCAGGCAGGTTGGAATTCCAGGTGGTGCTGCACGTATAGGCAGGTCTCTAGCAGTGCCCAGTAATGGGTGTCAAAGATGTGGCAAGCAGGGATTCAGGATGTTCCAGCGTGGATAGGCGGATCTAACCATTGCTGGCACTCCCCAGCTGATGCCTCTTTAGCAGAGGTTTTGTGATGGTATTCAAGGATCCAGCAGGCAGGGACGTAGGACGGCCCAGTTTGGATACATGGATCTAGCTGTGGACTGGCACTCCCCAGCTGAGGGCTGTAGCTGACGCCCAGTGTTGGTGGTCTTTTATTTGCATATCTTGTACAAAGAATGGATTTTATTATATTTTCATGCATGATATGATGTACTTTGATTACACCACCCACCCATTCACCAGTTTTCTTTCTTTAGCTATGCACCTTTGAAGAAAATAACTCATATTACCCAAATCACCTTCTCTTTTACTTTGCTGAATCAGAAGTTCTCTTCAAGAAATTTAGTCACTCTTACTTAACTGACTGTTATCTCAAAATATAATGTTGCAAATATCAACTATTTGCAATGATTTTTTAACGAATAAACTGAAACAATGAACCTTTTGTATTTCCTCCCTTTACTAAATGGGCAGAAGTAAGACTAACAGTGTCATGGATAAATTTATCAGAGTGTATTAGAAAGGTTATTTCATTGACATTTTAATTGAGAATTTTCTGTGTTACTCCATGAGAGTTTGTGTAAAATGAGTTCAAGTATATCCATGATTAACTTTTGCCCTTGACTTGGTTTGTAAGTTTAAAACACATACTTATATGTGATTCCTGAACCCTATTACATGACCTTCTCCTTCTGGTAGAGCAGAGTCTTAAACTTTAGTTTATACAAAAGTAACAAAATCATTATTTATGTGAATGTTTCCAAACATTAGGAGGCACTTGTGGTAACAAAGGTTTAATGGTGGAAATCTATACTTTATGTTGACAAGGAAGGTGAGAGATTCTGATAAGTATGAAATGTCATGAGTTACTTTTAGAAGTACTGGTATAATTAGTATTTGTTATATTTGAGCATACGAACTAGAGTTCATCCTTTTATGCCAAAGAAAGATTTATGTCTTATATCCAATTCCAGAATAGAAATTCAGTAAACTCCAATATTTTATGCAGACTAAAATGTGCTGTTGTTTTGGTCTGTGATGTGTTCCCATCTTTGTACAGTGGATATTCTTAAACTATTTGGTGAGCTAATAAAGTGCTCCATTATTTGAAGATAAGCCTCTTTAATATGTAGTCACTTATCTTCTCACACAGTGAAATACTAAAAAGGAATATGTAAAAATTTTCGCTTGGAAAATAAGACATTTGTGATGGAATTATAGGGATAGTGTGAGTAACTCTGAAACAGTGGAACACGGTGGGAGGAAAAAGAAATTGCTAATAGAGACAGGCAAAGACAGAAATCTGTGGGTATCCTCCTCTGCTACTGACTATCACAATTATGAGCAACCACATGGGAAACCCAGTTTGAAGTGAGAGTGTGTATGACAATATAAGGAAGCATAATTAGAGTTTATTGCCTTTTCACACTGTTATCAGAACTTTCCCTAAGCATATGTAAATGTATAATATCATTTTGTCTGCAGAAAGGGAAACACAACATCAAATTTTGTTACATGACATCAATTCAGTTCTACATGGTACTCTGTGTACCTTCATGTACTCCAAAACTCTTTTGCACTATATGTTTTGGAAAAAAAACAACCTCCTTTGAAACCTCAACAGCTGGGACAAAGTCCACCTGTGGTATGTGGCTCTGCTTTCTGTATGGGTCACTGCCATCATCAAATGCTTTCAAGGACGAAGAGTTGTTGCCTGGGGAGATAGCATCTGTTATGCTGAACCCTCCAGAGAGTGAGTTTTGTTATGAGGACACCACAATGGCTCCTCTCAGCTGTTCCTGAATCTTTGCCTGTATCTTGTAGAAACTGATTTATTGGGGGTGTTGGGGAACCTTAAAGAGAGGAAAATCTTTTCCATAATCAATAAGTCATATGTGAAGAATAGGGGTATGTAATGATTCATTTCATTAACTTCCAATGAATCAAATTTGTGCAATATCCTTCTCAACGTACTATACCTAAGAAAAGTTAAGTAGGTGTTAGTCCTTACGCATTTCCCACTACAGGAACTTTAGCTGCATTAGAGTATCTGACAGATTATAATATAACATATTATTTCTGTCATACAAACAACTGCATTGAATGGAGGGGGTTTTTTCAGTTCATAAAGAGCCATGGTAAAGCTGAGTGTACCATTTTATTTGTATCTCTACAAAGTGTGTGCATGGCAAAGGAAGCAGGCAGAACTCTTTTATTTCCAAAAAACATTTTCATTTATGTTGTGGTTGATACATAGCCAGCAGCAACTACTTCAAACATCTACTGCATTTAGAAGACTTAACAGTCTACTGGACATCTTCACATGTTCAATTATTTAATTCACACATTGAAAGTGAGTGACTGGGAATATTTTCTGCTTTTGTGTAAGACATAATGGGTTCACTGACTTTACAAAATTGTCAAGACAATCACACCATTGAGTGGCAAAGATGACACAAAATCTCTTTTTTGCAACTTATATATTTTTCTCACAAGAACAGCATGCTATTTACAGAATGGAGGGAAAGTAATTCCCACTGTTTTGAATAGGAAGTTTCAATGTTCTGAATTCTTATTCCCGCTGGCCTTTTGTAATGGTTTCTCAAGTTATTTGGTTCACAGCAGTGCTTCTCAAATTGTGGTTCTTTAAGAAGCAGGATTAGATTAATAGAAATGATGCACCAGACCTTTTCCATGCTGATAGCCAGGGTTTTATGTTTCAACCAGATTAAAGGTGATTAAGAAACTCTAATTTAAAATACATAATCTCATGAAATCTCTCCATTCCTTTATATCATCATCTTCAAATGTAGAATTCTATTTGAAATAGTTTTTGATACACTATAATTATTGTCTTGTCATTTGGTGCATAGCGGGTGCTTTCTATGTGACATTTCATAAAAACCAGGCAAAAATGAAATAAGATTGGTTGGATGAGAAAGGGATTGGAAGAGGTGATATCAGAGGGATAATATTAGTTTATCAGGCTGCTGAGGACCTAAGTTCTTAGCACTCATGGTTGAGAAGAAAAACCAACCCAAGGAATCAAATAAATAACTGAATTCTGTATTACCACTTCCCAGTGATCTCTAAGACTAATTATATTATGTCAGGATTTTTTTCAAAACTAAAACTGCCTTTTAAATGTGGCAATTCCTGCATTCTGGTATAACAAATTAATTTATTCACTCTAATAAAATTTAAAACAAAACAATAAAAAGAACGTTTCAGAGATAACAACATTTTTGTTAAGAATTAGATCCTGATTTTAGCTGTATATAGAAATCAGATGTGATGGAGTGATGGAGGATATACTGTGCTACTAAGTTGGTTTCCAAGTTGTCTACAAAGGAGAACTTTCAGGCTTTCTCTAGATTTTGAGAAAATAATATTGGGATATAATCCAAAAATTGTTTGCTTCTCAAGAATACATTTTGTACAAAAGGAACAATCTTTCTGGCAGTTTTCTAGACATCTGGTCATTTCAGTAGTACTTACCACAAATTTAATAAAATAGCACCAACCAAAAGCTTCTTTCACAATAAAAAACTGTATCATTACTTTTTAAATCCAAGAAACAAACCCAGAAATATTGCATTATATACAGTTCTGAAAGCTCCTATGTTGTTTACAATGGTTTAACTATTGGGGAAAGTTTGACTTAAGTTGCCAGGATATTCTTATTACAGATAGAAGAGCTCCATTTTAAATACTTTTATAATACTGAAGAGAAGCCTGGCCTTATAGGTCACTCTGTTATATTTGTCCACAAGGAAAATAAATATTTGAACAATTTACAAGTAGATGAATTGTAAGACATTTCTGATACCTGGACTTAGTGACAAGGTATACAGGTTTAAGGGATCAGTCTCTTATTAACAGCAAGTGTCAAGATCTCAAGGCCAAATTTTGCTGAGTAGCCAGTCAGGAACTCGTTTACTTTCATGGCAATCAATGTTAGTTTTAGATATTCAACAGAATGACTTGTAGAGCTCTCAAGAGCTCTGCAGTAACAATCACAGCTTAATTTAAAGTGGAAATAAAGGACAAGATGTGGATGTGTTCAGATCTACAGAGCCTTCTTGAATAGTCAATGGCTATTAGGATCTGCATCTGTCAGTATGGGTGCCAAGTGAGAGACTCATTTGAGCCTTGAGGTCTAGGGATTTTTCATTCCCTAAGTATAGTTTGTTAAATCATTGGTACCTGTCTAAAATCAATTCCTAGCCTCTCATTTCCATAAATGTACAGCTGTCTTAAAGTCCAATGCTATAATCATTTGGCTAGATTTATCTTAATACTATATACTTGAATTTACTATGAAGTATCTGTCTCATTAGTAAAAGATAAAAACCTCCTGTTACTCAAGGGATTGTGGAAGAATTGAAGTTCAATTGCAGGAACTAGGGAGGAAAGTCCATCATATCCTTGCTATAATAAACATACTTTTTGAAGGCAAGCATACAAACAATGGAGAAAATAACTGTATTCAAATAACATATTGTTAGAATAAAAAACAGAATTCTTTATTTAACAACTTGGTGTAATTTCAAAGTAATCAGAATAAAGTTGAGAGGATGATAGACAATGGCTATTATTTCATAGACCTTGACATTTTTAATTAAATGGGGTATAAAATCAAAAAAGCCAACAATGGTAACAAATAAGCTAATTCTAAAAATAATGGGTGTCAAAAAAGAAAATGAAAATGGTATGTGGAAAATATGGCAAATTGGAATTCAGTGTTCACAAATTTCCTGGTACTACTTGAAATGCTTTTAAAATATTTAATCAATTGCTTTTATGCTATGAATATATAGCTATGTTGGTTTTCAGTCCATGTCCATAGGATCATTTAAAAATCATTTGATGATGAAAGAGTGTTGAATTTGGTCAAAGATTTTTCAGCATCTTGTGAGATAATCATTTGGTTTTTCCTTTTCAGTTTGTTAATATGTTATATCACATTGATACATTTTCATATGTTGAACCATCCCTGCAACAGAGGGATGAAGCCTACATGGTCATGGTGGATGATTTCTCTGATGTGTTCTTGGATTCGATTTTCCAGTACTTTATTGAGTATTTTTGCATCAATGTTCATGAGTGATATTGGTCTGTGGTTCTCTTTCTTAGTTGTAACTTTGTGTGGCTTAGGTACCAAGATAATTGTGGCATTATAAAAAGTTTGGTAATGAACCTAGTGCTTCTCTTGTGTGGAAAAATTTGAAGAATATTGGTATTAGCTCTTCTTTGAATTTCTGGTATAATTCTAATTCTTCACTGAACACTGAAGCAATCTGGCCCTGGCCCTGGGATTTTTTTTTTTGTTTTTTTTTTGGTTTGGAGGCTTTTGATGATTTCTTCTATTTCATTAAATCTTATAGTTCAATTTAATTTACTTATGTAATCTTAATTTTATTGTGGTGATACCTATTCAGAAATTTGTTCATTTCCTTTGCATTTTCAAATTTTGTGGAGTACAGATTTTCTTTTCTTTTTCCTTTGTATTTTACATTTCAATTACAGTTCCCTCTCCCTCCCTCCATTCTTCTGTCCCTCCCCTTTACACACTTTCACCCCTCACATTCACCCCACCAACCCTACCCTCCCATCCCCCCACTCCAAATGTAGGGTGATGTCTTCCAGAAGGGATCATCTAAATCTGCCAAGTCATTTGAAATAGGGGCTATGACATCTCTCCAGTCTCTAGGTTACAGGAGTATCCCTCCATGGGTTTTGTGCCTGACGGTCCTTTTGTGAAAAAGGAATACATCCTGGTTCCACTGTCTGAGGTCCATTAGACTGCTCAGGCCTTCTACCTGAGACCCATGTTAAGGGGTTCTGAGTCAGTACCATGCTGGATTCCCAGCTATCAGTCTGGGGGCCCATTAGCTACTCCTTGTTCAGGTCAGCTATCTCTATGTTTCTGCAGCGTGGTCATGTTCTACATCTCTGCATCTGGATTCAAGTTCAGCTCAGTGTTTAGTTGTGGGTGTTTGACATTGTTTCAAAGAGGTACTAGATGAGGGCTCCATGATTTTGGACAAGTTAGGCATTGGCCTCATTATCAGGGAAGGGCATTTATGGTAGCCATTCCACTGTTAGTCACATTGTTAGATTAAGTCCTCTTAGGTCTGTGTACATTTCTTTAGGTTTAGTTCTCTTGCCAAACCTATAATGGCTCCCTCTTTTATGTCCTCTCTCTTTCTCTCTCTCTTCTATTCCTCCTCTGACTCAAACTCGCTAGTCCCACCTGCTTTTGTCTCCTACCCTTCTGTTTCTCCTACTTCTCTGTCCACTCACTGCCCCCCCACTCCCCATGTACTCTGGAGAACTCGTCCCTTCCCCTTCTGTGAGGGACCTTATATGAATCTCTTAGAATCTACCTTGTTTCCTAATTCCTCTGTTAATTATAGGCTGGTGATCTATTATTCTAGGTCTAAAACCAATATATGAATGAGTACATATCATGTTCCTCTTTTTGTGACTGGGTTACCTCATTCAGGATGGTTTCTTCAAGTTACATGCACTTGCCTATGAATTTCAATATTCCATTGCTTTTTTCCATAGAATAGTATTCCATTGTCTAAATGTGCCACATCTACTTTATCTATTCTTCACTTGAGAGACATCTAGTTTGCTTCCAAGTTCTTTCTATTACAAATAATGCTGCTATGAACATATTTGAGAACATGCCTTTGTTGCATGGATGTGGATCATTTGTGTATATGCCCAAGAGTGGATATCCAGGTCCTGTTTTAGACTGATTCCCACTTTCCTGAGGAACCACCATACTGATTGCCAAAATGGCTGTATAAGTTTACACTCCCAAGAGCAGTGGAGGAGTGTTCCCCTTTCTTTACATCCTCTCCAGCATAAGTTGTCATTGTTATTTCTAATTTCAGCCATTCTGGCAGGAGTAAGATGTTATTTCAAAGTTGTTTTGATTTGCATTTCCCTGATCGCTAAGGATGTGGAGCATTTTCTTAAGTGTCTTTCAGCCTTTTTGATTTCCTCTGTTAAGAATTCTCTCTTCAGTTGTGTACCCCATTTTTTAAGAGGGTTATTTGGGGTTTGTTGACCAGTTTCTTGAGTTCTGTCTATATTTTGGAGATCAGCTCTTTGTCAGCTGCAGGATTGGTGAAAACCTTTTCCCAGTCTGTGGGCTGCCGTTTGATCTTGTCCACTGTATCCTTTGCCTTACAGAAGCTTCTAAGTATGAGGAGGTCTCATTCATTAATTGTTGATCTCAGTGTCTGTGCTACTGGAGTTATGTTGAGGAAGCAGGTCCTATAATAATTTGTTAAAGGGTACCTCCCAATTTCTCTTCTAAGAAGTTCAGTGTTGCTGGATTTATGTTCAGGTCTTTGATCCATTTCAAATTTAATTCTCTTGGTCTACTTGTCTACTTTTGTGCCAATACCAGGCTGGTTTAAGTACTATAGATCTGCTGTAGAGCTTAAAGTCAGAGATGGTGATACCTCCTGAAGTTCCTTTAATGTACAGTGTTGTTTTGGCTATCCTGGGTCTTTTGTTTTTCAATGTAAAATTGATTAGTATACTTTCAAGTTCAGTGAGGTATTGTTCTGGGAATTTAATGGGGATTGCATTGAATCTGTAGCTTGCTTTTTGGCAAGATTGACATTTTTACTATGTTTATCCTTCCTATCCAAGAGCATGGGAGATCTTTCCATTTTATGGTATCTTCTTTAATTTATGTCTTCAAAGACACAAAATTCCTACTACATAGGTTTTTCAACTTGTTTGGTTGTTTGGTAAGTGTTACCCCAAGATACCTGATTTTTTTGTGGCTACTGTAAAGGGTGATGTTTCTTTGATTTCTTTCTAAGCCACTTTGTCATCGGAGTAAAGTAGGGCTACTGATTTTCTTTTAGTTTATCTTGTATCCTGCTAGTGTGATGAAAGTGTTTATCAGGTGTAGGAGTTCCCTGGTAATTTTTTTTTTTTTTTTTTTTTGCTTATGTGAACTATCATATCATCTGCAAATAGAGAATGTTTGACTTCTTCCTTTCTGATGTGGATCCCCTTGATTTCCTTTTGTTGTCTTATTGCTTTAGCTAGAACTTCAAGTACAATATTGAAGAGATGTGGAGAGAGAGAGGGCAGCCTTGTCTTGTTCTGATTTTAGAGGAATTGCCTTAAGCTTCTCTCCATCCAGTTTGTTGTTGTCTGTTTGTTTACTATATATTGCTCTTATTATGTTTAGGTATATTCCTGTTATCCCTGGTCTCTCCAATACCTTTATCATGAAAGTGGGTTGAATTTATTGAAGGCTATTTCTGCATCTAGGAAGATAATAACATGGTTTTGTTTTTTCAGTTTGTTTATATGGTAGATCACATTGATAGATTTACATATGTTAAAGCATCCCTGCAATCCAGGGATGAAGCATAGTTGGTCATGGTTGGTCATGGTGGATGATTTCTCTGATGTGTTCTTTGATTTGGTTTGCCAATATGTTATTTGGTCTTATGAATCAATGTTCATCTGGGATATTGGATTCTAGTTTTCTTTCTTAGTTGTATCTTTGTGTGGCTTGTGTACCATGGTGCTAGTGGCCTTGTAAAAAGAGTTTGGCAATGAACCTTCTGTTTCTATTGTGTGGAACAATTTGAGGAGTATTGGTCTTCCTTGAATTTCGGGTAGAATTGTGCACTTAAGACATCTGAGCCTGGGCTTTTATTAGTTGGAAGGCTTTTTGACTACTTCTCTTTCTTTGGGTGTTATAGGTCTATTTAAGTTGTTTATCTGTTCTTGATTTAATTTTGGTAAGTGATAGTTATCCAGAAATTTATTCATTTCCTTTGAATTTTCAAATTTTATGGAGTCCAGGTTTCAGAAAATTGTCTGGATTGTGTCTGTGTCCATTGTTATGTCCCCCTTTTCATTTCTAACTTTGTTTATTTTTCTATTCTTTTCCTGATTTTTGGTTAGTTTTGATAAAGGTTTGTATATGTTGCAGATTTTATAAAAAAACAAACTCTTTGTTACATTGCTTTTTTGTATTGATTTTTCTGGTTTCTACTTTATTGATTTCAGCCCTCAAATTGATTATTTCCTGGCATCCAGGTCTCTATGGTTAATTTGCTTCTGTTTTGTTCTAAGGCATTCATCAGGGATAAAAGGAACATACCTAAACATAATAAAAGCAATATACAGTAAACGAACAGCCAACATCAAACTGAATGGAGAGAAGCTTAAGATGATTCCTCTAAAATAAGGAACTAAGACACGACTGTCCAATCTCTCCATACCCCTTCAATATTGTACTTAAAGTTCTAGCTGAAGCAGTAAGATAACAAACAGTGACCAAGGGGATACAAAAGAAGAAGTCAAATTGTCACTATTTGTAGATGGTATGATAGTTTGCATATGTGAGCTGAAAATCTAGAACACCTACAGCTGATATCAGGATACAAGATAACCTCAAAAAAATAAGTAGCCTTACTATATTAGGACAACAATGGGGCTGAGAAAGAAATCAGAGAAACATCACCCTTTACAATAGCCACAAACATCATAAAGTATCTTGGGGTAATGCATACCAAACAAGTGAAAGATCTATACAGCAAGAAATTTATGTCTTTAAAGAGTGAAAGTAAAGAATACTGGAAAATAGAAAGATCTGCCATGCTGTTGGATAGGTAGTATAATCATAGTAAAAATGGCAATGTTGCCAAAAGCAATGTAAAGATTCAATCCAATCCCCATCAAAATCCCAGCACAATTATTTACTGACCATGAAAGGATAATAATCAACTTCATATGGAAAAACAAAAGACTTAGGAAAGCCAAAACAATGCTCTTCAATAAAGGAACTTCTGGAGACATCACTATCCCAGACTTCAAGCTCTACTTTAGAGCTATAGTCCCAAAAACACCTTGGTATTGCACAAAAATACACAAGTAGGCCAATGTAATCGAATCAAAAATCCTTATATTACCCCACATACATAAAAACACCTGATGTTTAACAATACAGTTAAAAGTATACAACGGAAGGAAGAACGAATCTTCAACAAATGGTCCTGGTACAACTGGATGATTTTGTGTGGAAGACTACACATAGACAGTCTAATGTCATTCACAAAACTCAAGTACTAATGGAACAAAGCCCTAACATACATCCAGCCACACTGAAACTCTTAGAAAGAAAGTGGAAGTTACCCTGAACAAAATGGAACAGCAGACCACTTCCTACACATCAATCAATCTAGTAGCATATACACTGAGATCAATAATTAATAAATGGGACCTTCTAAAACTTAGATGCTTCTGTTAGGCAAAGAACACAGTTTACAAGACCAAACAACAGCCCTCAGAGTGTGAAAAAGATGTTCACCACCCCTACATCTGGCAGAGGGCTGATATCCAATATTTACAAATAACTCAAGAAACTATTCACCAAATAATCCTATTTAAAAATGGGGTACAGAACTCAAGAGAGAATTCTCAATAGAGGAAATCAAAAAGGCTGAAAGACACTTAAGAAAGTGCTCAGCATCCTTAGCCATTAGGGAAATGTAAATCAAAACAACGTTGATATACCATCTTACCCGTTCCAGAATGGCTGAAATTAGAAATAACAATGACAAGTTATATTGGAGAGGATGTAGAGGAAAAGTGTACACTCCTCCACTGCTGGTGGAAGTGCAAACTTGTATAGCCATTTTGGAGATCAGTATGGTGGTTCCTCAGGAATGTGGGAATCAGTCTACCATGGAACCAGGAATACCCCTCTTAGGACTATACCCAAATGATCCACATCCATGCAACAAAGATATCTGTTCAACTATGTTCATTGCAGCATTATTGTACATGCAAGAAGTAGGAAACAACCTAGATGCCCCTAAACTGAAGAATGGGTAAAGATGACATCGTGTATTTACACAATGGAATACTTCTTTTTTTTTTTTTTTTTTTGACTTATTTATTTATTTATTTATTTTATTTAATTTTATATAACAAAGTCCAATTAAATGAAAACAAACATTTATACACAATATTTGGGAATTTGGGCGTCGTTCTTTCCAAACTACTTCCTGCTGGTAAGGGGCGCTGCCTTGGGGGATTCGAAGAAGATTCAGATATCCTAGCTGTAGTCTGTAGGGCTGTTTTGTCCAGCTGTTTGGAATGTAGGATCAGCTTGTACTCTGTTTCAGGCGGTCTGGTGTGATCAAACCACATTAGTCTGGAAGGAATCCACATCTTTTCATTTTCTGTGGATACAAAAATAGAAATACTTTTCCCCAGTAACTTGTTCTTCAACTTAAATTTTGTAGTCAAAGCGTTTTTTTTTTTTAATTTATTATTTTACATGTCGATCCCAGTTCCGTCTCCCTCCCTCCCTCCCCTCCAGCCCTCCCTCACTCCTTCCCTCCCTTTTACCCTCTCTGCCCTCTACCATGCACTCTAAACACCCTCCCCTCCCAACCCCCCACCACAATACCATATGTAGGGGAATGCCATCCAGTTGGGGTCATGTAGATCTGACAGGTCCTGTGAAGTAGGGACTAGGGCTTCTCTCCTATCTCTAGAATAAGGCAGTTATCCCTCCATGGGGGATATGTTTGCAAAGTCCTTTTGTGCACCAGGGATACATCCTGGCTCTACTGTCTGAGGTCTCTTAGACCTTCTGGCTGAGACCCATATTCAGGGGGGTCCGAGTCAGTCCCCTGTTGGCTTCCCAGCTATCAGTCTAATGGCCCTTAGCTCATCCTTGTTCAGGTAAGCTGTCTCTATGTACTTCTACCGCATGGTCTTGTCCTCTCCATCTGCTTCTGGGTTCTAGTTCGACTCAGTGTTTATGTATGGGTGTTTGCTCCTGTTTTCAACAGGCATTAGTTGAGGACTCCATGGAGAAGTTAGTTGTTGATCTCACTCTCTGGGAAGGGCATTTATGATAGCCTTTCCACGGAAGCTGAGATTGTTAGTTGGGAGCAGTCTTGTAGTTCCCTCGACCTTTCTTTATGTTCAACTTTATCTTCAAACCAATATTGGCTCCCTCTTTTATGTTCTCTCTCTTTGTCTCTGTCTCTCTCACTCTCTCTCTTTCCTATTTTCCATTCCTAACCAGGCTCAATCCTCCTGGTCACACATGCCTTCCTCTCCTCCCTCTCATTTTCTCCTACTTCTCTCTCCATTAGCAGTCCTCCCCCACTTTACCTGAGGTCTGGGGGACTTGTCCCTTCCCAGTTCTGTGAGGGACTTTATATGAATCTCTTAGAATACAACTTGTATCCTAGTTCCTCTGGTGATGTGAATTATAGGCTGGTGATCATTTGATCTAGTTCTAAAATCCATATATGAGTGAGTACATACTGTGTTTCTCTTTTTGTGACTGGTTTACCTCATTCAGGATGGTTTCTTCAAGTGCCATCCACTTGCCTGCGAATTTCAAGATACCATTATTTTTTTCTGCAGAGTAGTATTCCATTGTGTAGATGTGCCACATCTTCATTAACCATTCTTCAATTGAAGGGCATCTAGGTTGCTTCCAGGTTCTTGCTATTACAAATAGTGCTGCTATGAACATAGTTGAACAGATGTCTTTGTTGCATTGATGTGAATCCTTTGGGTATATGCCTAAGAGGGTACTAAAAACAACAACAATGCAATGTTGAAATTCGCAGCCAAATGGATGGAAGTTGAAGACACCTACATGAATGAGGTAACCCACTCACAAAACGACCAACATGTTATGTATTCCCTCATATATGGATTTTACACATAGAGTACATGATCGCCAATCTATAATTCACACCACCAGAGCAACTAGGATACACAGAGAATTTTAACAGATTCATACAAGGACCCTAACAGAAGAGGAAAGGAACAAGATCTACTGAGCATATTGGGAGGAGATGACCAATGAGTGAAGAGGGATCTAGGAGAAATAGATGGGGAGGTAGGAAATCATGTGGGACTAAGAAGATTGACTCATGGGAGGAATAGATGAGAGAAAAAAAGAGAGAGACATATACCATAAAAGAGGCAACATTTATAGGTTTGAAGAGAAAATTGTCTCTAGGGAAATGCCCAGAGACCTACAAGACTGACCCCAACTAATAATTTGAGCAACTGTGGAAAGGCTACCAAAAATGCCTTTCCCTGATAATGAGATTGATGACTAACTTATGCACCATAAATAGAGCCCTCATCTGGTAGATGAAGGATACAGAAGCAGACACCCACAGCTAAACACTGGGCCAAACTGGATCCAGTTACAGAGAGGGAGGATAAGTCCAGGCCACAGAAACCCACAGAGATAGCTGACCTGAACAAGGGTGAGCTAATGGTTCCTTGGACTGATAGTTTGGAAACCAGCATTGTAAGGCCTCATATCCAGTTAAAATGGATCTCATTTAGAAGGCCTAGGCAATCTAAGGGACCTCTTACAGTGGAAACAGGATGTATCCTTGGTTCGCAACATGATTTTGGGAGGACATTCCGTATGGTGGGATAATCCCCTAATCTAGAGGCAGAAGGGAGGGCCTTGACAGGATTTGTTGAAACCCTTCTGGAAAGCTTCGCCCTCCCTGTGGAGTGGGTGGGGCATGGGATGGTAGGGTGGTAGGCATAGGGGAGAGGGAGAGTGCTAGGAAAGGTGGGAGAGGGAACTGAGATCAATATGTAATACAAGAAAAAATTAAAATGAATAAATATCATTTGATGAAAATATACAATATTATATACTATTTAACATTTCAGTCTTTATTGAGAAATCATCTATTAGTATCCTGTTGGCTCTATTGTTATAAAATTATTTTTATTTCTGTTCAGCAATAAATTATCTGTTTATTAGAAAAATGTTTTAATGTTGTTGAATGTATTTTTATTTTGCATTGCTTTAAATTTTGCCTTTATTTGAAATGAGGAAAGAGGTATAGAGTAGTCAAGCCCTTGTGCTTAGAGTATTAAGCCTGTTAAAATATTTAATGCTGGAGTGGATGTGGAGAAAGGGAACACTCCTCCACTGCTGGTGAGAGTGCAAACTCATAAAGCCACTGTAGAAATAAGTATGGCGGTTCCTCAGGGAAATGGGAATCTGTCTTCCACAACATCTAGAAATTCTACTCTTAGGCATATACCAAAAAAGATGCACATTCATACAACATGGACATCTATTCAACTATGTTCATAGCAGCATTATTTGTAATAGTCAGAACCTGGAAGCAATCTAAATGTCTCTGAACTGAAGAACGGATGGAGAATATGTTGTACATTTACACAGTGGAGTACTACTCAGCAAAAAGACACAGTGAAATACTGATTTGCAGGCAAATGGATGGAACTATAAGAAACTTTACTGTGTGAGTTAATGTCTTCATAAAAAGGCAACAAGGTATGTACTCACTTGTTGAGTGTTGTGAAGTACTGCACCTTTATGATGGTGCTGGCTTCTGTGCTCCACCTTCCTGATGTGAGTGCTCTCTGTATTAAACAATTCCATATTTGGCTAAAAGCTGAGAATCTGGCTTGCTTCTGTGTATGTAGACCTGTCTGTTTTTGTTTTTCACCACATGGCATTCTGGGGTTGATTGCCCAAGGGCTTTTAAGCTGTGGGCAGGTCTTCCCTGGGGTCAGAAGATTATACAAGGTTCCTGAATAAACTGCTTAAAGAAGAGTCTGGGTGTTGTGTTTTCTTTGCTGGTCAATGTAGACGCGACACTCACTCATATATGCATTTCAGACATACAGCAAAGGATTACCAGCCTACAATCCATGCCACAAGAGAAGGTAGGAAACAGGAAGGACCCTAAGAGAGACAAACATGGTTGCCCATAGAAGGGCAAATGGATAAGATCTCCTGAGTAAAGTGGCTGCATGTAGGGAGGGGAGAGGCAGGTAGGAGAAAAAGAAGGGGAAAAGATGGGAGAGGATGACATGGAGGGAGCAGGAAAATTGAGTCAGGGAAGGAATACAGGAGAACAAGAAAAGAGATACCATAATAGACAAAGCCATTATAGGTTAAAAGACCCAAACCCCGTGAAGTATGTGTTAGTTAGGAGGACTGGCCAGTCCATGGGGCCTCTGTTAGTGGATCAGTGTTAATCCCAGTATATTAATAGACTTTGGGAGCCCATTGCAAATGGAGGAATATTCTCTCAGCCTAGACACATAGGGGAGGGGCTAAGCTCTGCACCAAGCTATTTAATAGACTGTGAAGATCCCTCATGGAATGACTCACCCTCCCTAGGGAGCATGGGAACAGGGGAAGAGCAGAGTCCTAGGGAACTGGAATTGACATGTAAATCAAGCTTATTGCAAATTTAAATAAAATATTTTTATTATAATCAACTTTTTACTATTACTATTTTTTATTTTACATATCAATCACAGTTCCCTCTCCCTCCCTCTCTTCCTCTCTCCCTATCTTCCACCTTCCCATGCCCCTTGACTACCCTACCCTCTCATTCCCTTCCCACTCCACATGGAGGGTGATGCCTTCCAGAAGGGGTCATATAAATCTGTCAAGTCATTTGTAGTAGGGACTAGGACCAGCCTCCTGCCTCTAGGCTAAGGGAGTATCCCTCCATGGGGAATGTGCTCCCAAAGGCTTTTCATGGACCAGGGATAAATCCTGGTTGCACTGTCAAAGTTCCCTTAGAAAGCCCAGGCCTTCTAACTTAGACTCGGTCAGGAGGCATGGGAGGAAATGAGAGAGACAAAACAGGGATCGATATGTAAAAATTAATAAATAATAAAAACATATGGGAAGATTCATGGCATTCTAGGAAATCAAAAAAGCTGAAAGACACTTAAGAAAATGCTCCACATCCTTAGCTATCAGGGAATTGCAAATCAAAACAGCTTTGAGATACCATCATACTCCTGCCAGAATGGCTAAAATTAGAAGCACCAATGATGACTCATGCTAGAGAGGATGTGGAGAAAGGGGAACACTCCTCTACATCTGGTGGGAATGCAAAGTCGTACAGACATTTTGAAGATCAGTATGGCGGTTCCTCAGGAAAATGGGAAGTAGTTTTCCACAGGACCTGGCAATCCCTCTCTTAGGCATATAACCAAATGATCCACATCCATGCAACAAAGACATCTGTTCAACTATGTTCATAGCAACACTATTTGTAATAGCAAAAATCTAGAAGCAACCTAGATGCCCCTCAATTGAAGAATGGATAATGAAGATGTGGCACATCTATACAATGGAATACTACTCTGCAGATAATATAATGGTATCTTGAAATTCGCAGGCAAGTGGATGGCACTTGAAGAAACCATCCTGATTGAGGTAACCCTGTCACAAAAAGAGGAACATGGTATGCATTCGTTCATATATGGATTTTAGACCTAGAGCAAAGAATCACCAGCCTATAATTCACACCACCAGAGGAATTAAGATACAAGGTGTATTCTAAGAAATTCATATAAAGACCCTCACATAACCAGGAAGGGGCAAGTCCTCCAGAACACAGAGGAAGTGGGGGGGCAGCAAATGGAGAGAAAGGCAGGAGAAAATGAGTAGGAGGGAAGGAAAACACGTGCAACAGGAAGATTGAGCCCAGTAGGAAGACAGGAGAGAAAGAGATAGATAGATAGATAGATAGATGATAGATAGATAGATAGATAGATAGATAGATAGATAGATAGATAGATAGAGCATGAAACAGGGAGCCAATATTGGTTTGGAGATAAAATTGAACACGAAGAATGGTCTAGAGAACTACAAGCTTGCTGCCAACTAACAATTTGAGCATCTGTGGAAAGGCTACCATAAATGCCCTTCCTGGATAGTGAGATCAACAACTAACTTATCCATGGACCCCTCATCTAATATCTGTTGGAAACAGGATCAAACAGCCATTCATAAACACTGAGTTGAACTAGAACCCAGGTGCAGATGGAGAGGACAAGACCAGGCTGCAGAAACACATAGAGACAGCTTACCTGAACAAGGAAGAACTAATGGGCCCCCAGACTGATAGCTGGGATGCCAGCATAGGACTGACTCAGGCCCCCCTGAATATGGGTCTCAGCTGGAAGGACTGAACAGTCTAAGGGACCTCAGACAGTGGATACAGGATGTAAACCTTGTGCAGAAAAGGACCTTGCTAACACATCCCCCATGGTGGGGTAAGTGCCTTAATCTAGAGACAGGAGAGAAGCTCTAGTCCACTTCACATGACTTGTCAGATCTACATGACCCAAACTGGATGGCATTCCTCTATGTATGGAATTGGAGTGGGGGGATGGGAGGTTAGGGTGGTTAGGGTGCATCTGAGAGGGTAGAGAATGTAAAAGGAACAGAGGGAGGAAGGGAGGGAGGGAGAGGGAACTGGGATCTACATGTAAAATAATAAATTAAATAAAAAACATGCTTTGACTCCAAAATTTAAGTTCAAGGACAAGTACTGGGGAAAAGGATTTCTATTTTTGTTTCCACAGAAAATGAAAAGATGTGGACTCCTTCCAGACTAATGTGGTTTGAGCAAGCCAGACCCCCTGAAACAGAGTACCAATTGATCCTACATTCAAAACAGCTGGACAAAGCAGCATTAAAGACTACAGCCAGGATTTATGCATCTTCTTGGAATTCCCCATGACCCTACCCCTTACCAGCAGGAAGTAATTTTTAAAGAATGACGCTCAAATTCCCAAATATTGTCTATAAATGTTTGTTTTCATTTAAATGGACTTGGTTATATAAAATATGTAAAAACAAAAATAGGTTTTTCTGTTAATGTCAAACATTTCTCTTTAGGATATTGCCTCTGCTTATGGATGAGAATAGTTTTATATTACCTAGATGATGGGAGTTGTCATTCTGTATATGTTTCTCATACTGGTTAATAAATAAAGCACTGTTGGCCAATAGGAAAGGAAGATAGGAGGGACTAGGAGACAAGGAGGAAAGAGGAAGTAGGAAGGAGGAGTCAAGATGGAGAGTCTGGAGAAAGCAGTAAGAGAAATACATAGATCAGCAGAAATGGGTTAATAATTAAGACAGAGCTAGCCTATAAGAAACTAGCACCTGGCCAATTGCACTGTATCAAATACAGAGTCTGTGCATTATTTGGGGCTGGTGTAGTCGGCAGGACCAGACCAGGCAGCGGGCAGAAATGCCATACTGGTTACAAATGTCGCCCCAGTGGCTAATAAGAACTTCCACTTAAAATCTAACAAAAGCTTAAAAAAGGGTTTTAGAAACAAAAGAACAGAGACAAGCAAGGTTTCTTGGTAGCAGCATTTTTCTCGGTTGGACTCTGATTTGCTAGAGAGAAGGAGATATTTGCACAGCTCCTTTAAGGGAAATTTCCTGAGTCAGCATAAGCCTGGAAAAACTTCATGGCTTTAAAAAAGCACTGCTAACAATTTATTATGTAGGGGAGCTGGCAAGGGCATTGATCACATCTCCAAGCCGGCAGGATGCTTGCTAGATGGCAGCACAGACCAAGGCATTGGGCCCAGCTTTTAGTGCTGGTGGTAAAAGTACCCGCCACCATCTTTGGTAATCATTTCAGCAATGTTGTTGTTTACCAGATAAAAGATAAAGATTTACAGTAAAGACAGATTCAAATTAAGAAAAACCTCTAAAGGTTTACAGTGTGTTTTAAAAAATACGTAGGCTTGGAAAAAAAAATGGCTTTAAAAAGACAGAGAACAGCTTGGTATGGCGGCACACGCCTTTAATCCCAGCACTTGAGAGACAGAGGCGAGCAGATTTTGTGATTTCAAAGTAAACCTGGTTTGCAGAGTAAATCCAGGACAGATAAAAGTTACACATAGATACTTTGTTTCAAAAAATGAAAAAATAGAAGAAAGAGAGTAATAATAAAGCCACGTAAAAATGAAAAGCTCAGAGAGAATCTGTATACTGTAGAGCATTATATTGTCTTTATATTGTTTGACTGATGAGGAAACAACTGTCAAAGGAAATACTGGTGGATTAATTCAATTTATATATTTTAAAAATGTTTAACTTCAAAATTTAATTTCAAGGACAAGTTACTGGGGAAAAGGATTTCTATTTTTGTTTCCACAGAAAATAAAAAAAAGCTGTGGATTCCTTCCAGACTAATGTGGTTTGAGCAAGCCAGACCACCTGAAACAGAGTCGTTGGTGATCCAACATTCAAAACAACTTGAAGAAAGCAGCTTTACAGACTTATAGCGAGGATTTCTTCATCTTCTTATGATCCCCATGACAGCACCCCCTACCAGCAGGAAGCAGTTTGGAAAGAACGATACCCAAATTCCCAAATATTGTTTAAATGTTTGTTTTCATTTAACTGGGCTTGGTTATAAATTGTTAATGACCATAACCAATCTCTTCTTAAAGGTAAAAAGGGGATTACGGTATAGATATGAATACTTTGTTTTGGAATGGATTTCATTTATTGATACAATTTAAGGTCAATTTTGTGATATGTATATTTCTCCTCTTGTTTAGGTATTGTCTTTATATAGCTCATTTAGAAATGTAATGTATAATGTAGTACAGATTATAGATAATTCCCTATGATAGTCAAAGCTTAGATTTAAGATAGTTAAGTCTTTCAAGATACACAGAGATATATTTGAAATAGATAGGAATTCTTCAAACATTTCAAAGACCTACAGAATATGGCATTTAAAATGGCTTAGGGTTTTTCTTGACAGTGAAACATAAATGCTCCTGGCAACACCACCTGCGTCAGAAAGGAAGATGGACATTGAAGAAACTCGTTATGAAGTTTGCCTCCAATATGGCAAGATTAGTCATTTGGAAAAGAAACTGCTCTTGTCTGGACTGTTTGAATTTATGCTGTATAAACTGGACATGCAGGACCCACAGAAGAGTGACTGCTGATTCAAGATGGACATTACTACAGAGTTACTGCTTCATGGAAGAGTCTTCCAGAGAGTCTGCAGGACACAGAGAAAAGTGACTGACAAACTGCCAATACAAGAAGACAGTTTAAAGTTTCCTGATTTTCTGAAGAGTCTGCCAGACACACTATGGCCTATGGGCTGAAGATGGAAGATACAGAAGAACTTCGATTGACTAACCAGGCAATGAGATGCCTCTGTCATTTCTAGAGTTTATATACTATCCTTCTGTGGTCTTTGAAGGAGTTGAAGACAGATAATTATGGTTATAGATTTCCTTAGTTAAGCTTAAAAATAAATTATATATAGGACTTTAGACTCAAAAATATAGGATAGATGATAGAATAGTTTCTTAAATCTTACTAAATGTTAATGGACTAAATATTGTTAACTGCGATTCTTAATAACTGTTGTGTCATATATTTTGCTATGTTAAGGTTAAAACCCTTCTTTTTATTTAGACAGAAAAGAGGAGATGATGGGGGATGTCATTCTGTATATGTTTCTCATACTGGTTAATGAATAAAGCACTGTTGGCCAATAGGAAAGGAGGATAGGAGGGTTTGGAGACAAGGAGGTAAGAGGAAGTAGGAAGGAGATTAAGATGGAGACACAAGGGAGACCAGACGCCTGCCCTGGTAAGGAGACCACGTGGAAATACATAGAAATGGGTTAACAATTAAAGACAGAGCTAGCTGATAAGAAACAAGTAACTGACCAACAGAATTATATCAAGTACAGAGTATCAGTGTGTTAATTGGGGCTGGCGTGGTGGCGGGAGGAAAAACCATACTCTTTACACCTAGAAACACTTTTATAGTCTCATATAAGCCCTAGTTCACTTAGGATGAATAAATCCTCCTCAGATGCACATACACCTGTTGTCACAAGAAAATGAAACTAGTTTTGCTTCCATTTCATAGTTCTTAATTGGTACCGCTGTTTCTGTTCTTTGATCTCCTCTGAACAAGGTATTGAATTTAACAACTCATTAATTATCTACCAAATACTCACTTGACAAATGTTTAAAAATGTGATCTCTTTCAATTTTTCATGATTTCTACACATTTTGGAGGATACACACTCATATACCTAACTGATTCATTTACTATGATCTTCTGAGTTCAATCACAAAATTATACCCCGTAGCCTCTCTAGTTTGGGTCTCCTATATGTCCAAGGCACCAAAGGGCTAATAAAAAGTTTTCTATCTTTTAATATTTATTGTCTAAAACAAGGAATTTCAATATACTATTATAGTCTCTCTCTCTATATATATATATGTATCATTTTTAACAAATACATACTTTGATCATATTCATCTTACTGTTTGTACTATTCTTGTTTTCCTGATTTTTTAAATTGGTGTTTCTGCCTTATTTTGATTTATTTACAGTTGATAATTTATTCTCCATTTTTGACTACTCTGTTTTAAATTTTTAATGTTGTCAATTGATATGTTTTATACAAATATACAGTTTTACTATGTGTGCATATAATTGGGTGTCCATTCACAGTGGTGGAGCTAACTCCAATACCATAGTCTCAAATAATTTCTTCATTCTATGAAGACACTTTATACATGCTCATTAGCTGGCTAAAATTCTCTACCACACATTGAAAAACCATTAGTTATCATGTTTCATGAGTATTGGAGGATCAACAATGCTTAATTGTATGACTATAAAATACTGTTACACCACCAGTTTATATTTTCTTTATTTATCAATTGGAGGACATAATTGACTCATCTGCTTTTTGCTTATAAAAAGTTCTCTTATGATATTCCATGTGTCATTTTTTGTGGGAAAATATGTTTTTAGGCCTCAGGTGTGTGCACAAAACTGCAGTTGTTTGATCATATGGTGAAAGTTTTATGATTAAATATTTGTCATATTTCTATGAACACGCATTTTCCATCCATGTGTAAGAAAGCAGAATATGGTTGATCAGTCTTTTAATTGTCTATTTGTCATATAAACACAACAATTTCATAGTCTCCATAAGGGATCAACTACTGTGTATCTGTAGTAAAGAGTTTTCTATGATTGGGTATACTTATCACCATAATTTACAATTCTGAAATTGAAGTGAAAATGTTTCTGTTTCTAGGCTATTATATTTACATACCCTATGTGCCATCATTCTTCATATTGAATACAAAATTTTCCTACCTTAAAATTAAAACTATACCCAAGTAAGTAATTATGTACCGAAATTTAGTATAACTTTATCAAATAAATTTGTTCCTTGACTATAACATGTATATACATTATGTGTTCTGTTTACTCTCACTCACTTTATTCTCTTGCCAAGAACATTATCCCTATCTCTTCCCTGGAAGAACCTTTTCTATTTTAATGTCTCAAAGCATGTGTGGTTGCTTGTAACTGGCCTACACAAGACAGATATTTTAGCATCCAGTCATGGATCATGGTCTAAGCAATTGATGGTCTAAGTGGTGAGTCCACCATGCTTCAGTGTATAGTTCCAAATCCACAGTGACTTATCCATTCCTGGTTAAAGTCAGTTAAAGCACAACAGAAAGATACAAATTTAATATTTCCTAAAATCCAAGAATATAGGTAATGTATTCTTTAGACATACTAAATGAGAAAATTACATTTACTCAAAGACCAACTTTAATTATTTTAGCTAAAATTAATATATTTATGTATTTGACAAAAAGTATATGATTTCACAAATTGAGTATTTTGTGTTTGTGTGTGTGTGTGTGTGTGTGTGTGTGTGTGTGTGTGTGTGTAGTACATGTCAGCCTGGTGTCAGCAGAAACTGGAAGAGATCGCTAGATTCCTTGGACCTGGAAAAAGAAGATAGTTTGTGAGTTACCAAGAAGATGTTAGGAATCTAACCCATGTCCTCTGAACGAACAACCAATGATTTTCACTACTAAGCCATTTCTCCATCCACAACATAAACTGAGAAAAGATCCCCTAAATATGTCAGTACATTTAAATTCTATTAAAATCACTCCCATTCATAATGTAACCATTCCAAACATTTGAGGAATTGAGCCTGAGTGAAAAGAAGAAGGTAATTATAACTTAATGGGTAGGGTTTCTGGTAATGATGAAAAACATTGGGGGAAGTTTGAAAATGTGCAGTAGTGGACTTTTATAATAAAGTAAAAGTACTTACTGTTTCTGGATTATATACTTAAACATGAAGTGAAAATCCAATAACATATTTTAAAAATTTACTTGAAAACATAGTTCAGTAAATAAACAACTTTGAGAACCATCAATTTGTCCACACAAAATAATTCTATCAAAAAACAACAGCAAGCCCACAGACTGGGAAAAGATTTTCACCTATCCTATATCCGACAAAGGGCTGATCTCCAAAATACACAGAGAACTCAAGAAACTAGTCAACAAAACACCAAATAACCCTATTAAAAATGGGGTACAGAACTGAAGAAAGAATTATCAATAGAGGAAATCAAAAAGGCTGAAAGACACTTAAGAAAATGCTCCACATCCTTAGCTATCAGGGAAATGCAAATCAAAACAACTTTGAGATACCATCTTACCCCTGCCAGAATGGCTAAAATTAGAAACACCAGTGATGACTTATGTTGGAGAGGATGTGGAGAAAGGGGAACACTCCTTCACTGCTGGTGGGAGTGCAAACTCTTACAACCATTTTGGAGATCAGTATGGCAGATCCTCAGTAAAATGGGAATTAGTTTACCACAGGACCCGGCAATCCCCCTCTTAGGCATATATCCAAAGGATTCACATCCATGCAACAAAGACATCTGTTCAACTATGTTCATAGCAGCACTATTTGTAATAGCAAGAACCTGGAAGCAACCTAGATGCCCCTCAATTGAAGAATGGATAATGAAGATGTGGCACATCTACACAAAGGAATACTACTCTGCAGAAAAAAATAATGGTATCTTGAAATTCGCAGGCAAGTGGATGGCACTTGAAGAAACCATCCTGAATGAGTTAACCCAGTCACAAAAAGAGGAACACAGAATGTACTCACTCAAATATGGATTTTAGACCTAGAGCAAAGGATCACCAGCCTATAATTCACACCACCAGAGGAACTAGGATACAAGGTGTATTCTAAGAGATTCATAAAATGTCCCTCACAGAACTGGGCAGGGACAAGTACCCAGAGCTCAGGTGAAGTGGGGGGGGGCAGCGAATGGAGAGACAAGTAGGAGAAAATGACGAGGAGGAAAGGAAAACATGTGCGACCAGGTATATTGAGCCTGGTTAGGAATAGAAGACAGGAAAGAGAGAGAGAGAGAGACAGAGACAGAGAGAGAGGACATAAAAGAGGGAGCCAATATTGGTTTGAGGATAAAATTGAACACAAAGAAAGGTCTAGAGAACTACAAGACTGCTCCCAACTAACAATCTCAGCTTCCGTGGAAAGGCTATCATAAATGCCCTTCCCTGAGAGTGAGATCAACAACTAACTTCTCCATGGAGCCCTCAACTAATGCCTGTTGGAAACAGGATCAAACACCTATACAAAAACACTGAGTTGAACTAGAACCCAGATGCAGATGGAGAGGACAAGACCATGCGACAGAAACACATAGAGACAGCTTACCTGAGCAAGGAGGAGCTAATGTCCACTAGACTGATAGCTGGGAAGCCAGCATGGGACTGAATCAGGCCCCCCTGAATATGGGTCTCAGCCAGAAAGACTGAGTAGTCTAAGAGACCTCAGACAGTAGAGCCAGGATGTATCCCTGGTGCACAAAAGGACTTTGCGAACATATCCCCCATGGAGGAATAACCGCCTTAATCTAGAGACAGGAGAGAAGCCCTAGTCCCTACTTCACAGGACCTGTCAGATCTACATGACCCCAACTGGATGGCATTCCCCTACATATGGAATTGGGGTGGGGGGATGGGAGGGGAGGGTGTTTAGAGTGCAAGTGAGAGGGCAGAGAGGGTAAAAGGGAGGGAAGGAGGGAGGGAGGAATGGGGGGAGGGAGGAATGGGGGGAGGGAGGGAGAGGGAACTGGGATCGACATGTAAAATAATAAATTAAATTTAAAACAATGCTTTGACTCCAAAATTTAAGTTGAAGGACAAGTTACTGGGGAAAAGGATTTCTATTTTTGTTTCCACAGAAAATGAAAAGATGTGGATTCCTTCCAAACTAATGTGGTTTGATTATGCCAGACTGCCTGAAACATAGTACAAGGTGATCCTTCATTCAAAACAGCTGGACAAAACAGCCCTACAGACTACAGCCAGGATATCGGAATCTTCTTCGAATCCCCCATGACAGCGCCCCTTACCAGCAGGAAGTAATTTGGAAAGAACGATGCCCAAATTCCAAAACATTGTGTATAAATGTTTTTTTTTCATTTACTTGGACTTTGTTATATAAAATTAAATAAAATAATAAAAAAAGAAAGTTAGCTAAGCAAAAAAAAAAAAAAACAGCAACAAACACATGAAAATATTTCTCAAAATTTCCTTACTTTCAAGGTGAAACAACCATAGAGAAATAGGTGAGATTAAAAACTTTCCAAAGACTACCTGAACACTGCCTATGATGTTCTATCACCAAGTACACAGGTCACTATAGAAGTGGCTTTGACATTGAAAGGCTCTTCATTTATTATTGACTCCCCTTATTCTTCCTTGAAATGCTTTAGCAAATGAATGTGATATATTCATTGACACACCCTTCTTGTATTTTTCAGATAATAATTTCAAGATTGTAATCATAAAAATCAATTATGGCTATGGGTATTTGGGATAAAAAGATTTTGTTTTATTTTGTTATATTTATACCTAGAGGAAATAATTGTGCAAGTGTCAACTCATGACAAATTCACTGTTATTAAAAGCCCACCTGGGAGATTGATTTTCTGGTTTCATAAAAGGACATTTTGTCCATTTTAATTTTTACCACATCTTTTAAACTATTTATGCAGAAGGATTAAAAACTGTACATCATAATTACAGTATATTACAGTACAGATTATTACTGTAAAAATGAGACAACTTGAAGTTCAACTTGTAGCACAATGTGACTTTCAGGCTGGGTACCAAGCCAAAATTACATTTCATATCAGCAGAAAATAACTAGGGATCACTGAGTTAAATTTCTGTTAAATTGGTTTCCCTAATATGACATAATTTCCCAACACTCACACACACACACACACACACACACACACACACACACACACACACACACACACATTTCTTCCTTAATTACATTGTAAATTGCATAATGCTCTGTCTTTTTAGTTTTTCTCAAACAATTGCAATTTATAATTTATCTGTTTCACTTCAAATTGTTCCTTCAAAGTTACTTCTAGGAAACAAAAGCAATCATCAGCTTAAAAATAAATGCTGCAAGTATTTGTTTTTGTCCTATATAAATGTCATTTATAATAACAGATTTATAAGTCATTGTAGCATCACAATTGGGAAATTGAATGAAAAAAAGCATGATTTTTTGGCTTTAGTTTTTCAGATGCATCCAATTTTATTTTCATACTTTTCTTAGAGCAAACAATGGCCAGTTGCATTTAAGTGTGATAAATTTTACATTGATTGGAACATTCTGGCATCCATGTCTACATTAAAACATCTTGTAGTCTTAATACAATTCAAAATTAATATGGCCCCTATCACTCATTCTTCTGCGGTCCAAGATTGCCCAACCCAGATATTATATCTTCAATACATATTTTAAGTATACTGTTTACTATTTGAAGGTTAGATATAGTATAATTTTCATAAGATGTTGTTGGAAATAATTTACTGGATTTAATTATATAAACAGTTAAAATATAATTGTACCATATGACCTATACATTTTTAGTATGTTATGCATCACAGCATTAACTATTCAGTTTATTTTTTATTTTTTAATATAACAATCAATGAGCATGATGGCAAGGGATGAATTCTTAATCTTTTCACAGAGAAACTTTAACAACTAAGATAGTATTGTTTGTAACCGACTCTTACTTTTCAATTATGTGTTGCATAAGTTAAAATAATAAGATACACAAATGCTTGAGCGATCACACCTCCTGGCTCTAAATAAGAAAATTTTATTCATCTATGTTGTGCCCTGTGGTTCATTGACCTTATCTATTTATTCACTGTTCATCTTGTTTTCCTGCAGGGCGGATATTAATAAAACTAGAAACAGAACAATACAAAGAGTCAATGAAACAAAGAGTTGGTTTATTGAGAAAATCAGGAAAAGAGACAAAACTTTTATCAAAACAACCTAAAAGGCAGAGAGAGAATATTCAAATAAACAAAATCAGAAAGGGAAAGGGGAAAGTAATAATAGATATTGAGGAAATACAGACAATTAATCCTTAGGTCATATTTCAAAAACCTGTACTCCAAAAATTATTGAAAAATCTAAAATAACTCAACAAAATTCTTGATAGATACTACATACCTAAATTTAATCAGGATGAGATAAAAAATTTAAATTGATTTATAGCCCCAAGGAAATAGACTCCATAACAGTCTAACAACAACAATGACAACAACAACAACAAAAGCTCAGGGCCAGATATTTAGATATTTTCAGTGCAAAATTCTACCAGACTTTCAAAGAAGAGCTAGCACCAATACTCCTTAAATTATTCCATGAAATAGAAACTAAACTACACAATGACCTAACGAAGGAGAATTACATCCCAATAACTCTCATTCACAATAATGCCAAAATACTCACAAACTGAATCCAAGTACACCTCAAAAATACCACCCACCATGACCAAAAAAAAATGTTTCCCCCAGAGATACAGGGATGGCTCAAAACAAATGAAAATCTGTCAATATAATCTACTATATAAACAAACTAAGAGAAATATAACCACATGATCATCCCATTACATGCTTTAAAGGCCTTTGAAAAAATCCAAAACTCTTTCATTATAAAGGTCTTGGGATACAAGATAGGGGATAAAAGGAACATACCTAAACATAATAAAAACAATATACAGCAAGTCCATAGCCAACATCTTATGAAATGGGGAGTAACTCAAAACAATTCCATGAAAGGCTTCTGTATCTCTCAATAATTATCAAATGTAATACTTTAATTTCTAGCTACAACAATAACAAAACTAAAGGAGATCATAGGGATACAATTATCACAACTTGCACATGATATGTGTACATGAGAGACCCCTAAAGCTCTACTAGGGAATTCCTATAGCTAATGAACACCTTTAGTGAAATGGCTAGATAAAAGATTAACTCAAAAAATTAGTAGTCTTCCTATATTCAAATAATAAATGGGTAGTGAATGAAATCAGGAAAACATCACCTTTTATAATAGCTATAAATAGTACAAAATATCTAAGGGTAACTCTAACAAGACAAGTGAAAGACCTGCATGGAAGAACTTCAAGTCATTCAAGAAATAAATTGGAGATGATATAAGAAGATGGAAAGAGCTCCCATTCTCATAGAGCAATAGTACTGACATAGTAAAAAATGGGTATCTTATCAAAAAGAATATATATATATATATATATATATATATATATATATATTCAATGAGATTATCATCAAAATTATATCATTCTTTACAGATCATGAAAGAACAATATGGAAAAATAAAAACACAGAATAGCAAAAAAAAATGCTGCACAATAAAATAACTTCCACAGGTATCACCACCCTAATTTCAAACTCTAATGCAGGGCCATAGTAATAAAAACAGCATGGTATTGGCATAGGAACAGACAGACAAATGGATCAATGGAGTTGAATTAAAGATCCAGATGTCAATTCATACACCTATACAGACACATAACTTTCAAAACAGAAGCAAAACTATACAATAAAAAAATGAAAGCATCGTCAACATAGTACTGACACAACTAGATTATAAGAATGCAAATGGAAACATACCTATCACCTTGCACAAAACTCAAGTCCAAGTGGATAAAACACACCAACATTAAGTTACACTAAACCTGTTAGAAGGGAAAGTGGTAAGTAGCCTTTAATGCATTGGCACAGGAAACAACTTCCTGAATAGAAGACCAGTAGCACAGACACTAAGATCAATAATTAATAAATGGAATATTGGAAAACAAAAAAGATTTTGTAAGATCAAGTACACAGTCAATAGGACAAAACTGCAACCTACAGATTTGGAAAAGATTTTCACTAATCCCTCATACTATAAGGGTTGGTTTCCAAAATATATGAATAACTCAAGAAACTAGACATCAAATAATCCAATTAAAAATGGCAAGCAGATATAAACAGTGAATAGTCAATAGATGAATCTCAAATGGCTGAGAAACACTTAAAATTTTTGAACATTCTTTGCCTCAAAGAAAGGCAAATGAAACAGACTCTGAGATTCTATATTACACCTGACAGGGTGGTAGAGATCAAAAAATCAAATGGCTGCTCATACTGGAGAAGAAGTGGAGGAAGGGGAACACTTCTCTATTGCTGTTGTTAGTGCAAGCTTATACAGCCGTTTTAGAAATAAATATGGCTATTTTTCAAAAAACATATGGAATCAATCTACCTAAACATCCTGATATACCACTCTTGCACATATACCCAAATGATGCTGAATATATCACAAGGACACTTGTTGAAGTATGTTCACAGTGCTCTAATTGTAACAACTGGGGTCTGGAAACAACCATGATCTTCCTCAAATGAAGAATGGATAAAGAAAATGAGGTACATTTGTATAATGGATTACTACTCAGCTGTTAAATACAATGGCATTTGAAATTTGAAGGCAAACTGATAGAAATATAAAATGTCATCCTGAGTGAGGTACTCCAGACCTAGAAAGGCAAACTTGGTATGTAGTTACTCATAAGTGGATATTAGCTATAAAATAGTAGATAACTATGCTATGTATGATACACAGACCCAGACAGGCTAGGTAAGAAGAGGGATTCACTGGCTATTTCAATATGTAGGTCAAGGTGGCTTCAAATTCACAGAGATCTATATGCCTCTGCCTGTGAGTATCTTCACACCCAGAACACTCCATAATTTTATTAATATTATTTAAATGATATCCAGGCAGTGGTGGCATATGTCTTTCATCCCAGCACTGGGGAAGCAGAGGCAGGAGGATCTCTGTGATTTCAAGGCCAACCTGGTCTACAGAGCGAGTTCCAAAATAGGCCCCAAAGCTACACAGAGAAACCCTGTTTTGAAAAACAAATAAAAACATTATATAAATAATATTGTTATGATTATTGTGAAGCCCTCGGTAATCTTTGCCATACTTTTATGCTTTTAAATAGATTTCAATTTTTTTTTCTCTTAATGAATTATTGGGCTTTATTTGGAAGTAAACTGCACCAGGCTGCAGATTTTAAATAATATGTTAATATGATGACAACAGCAAAGTTATTTTTAATCTGTGCTCCATCCTCATATTCTCTGTTTCTGTGGATGGTCTATACCTCAAACCATAAATAAGATCTCGTATCTTAATCACAGTTCCTACACTTAATTTATATACAACAGCTATGCCGTTATGAGGAAATGGATACAATCTTAACTTATTGACAATGGTTAATTAAGAGATCTCCAAATAAACTATGTCAAGTCAAAACAATCATCAGGAATATGTGAATGCTAGTAATTAGAAGCAACCAGGGCTGGAAAGGTACGCTTCGTGTGAATTCTCTTCTCACATAGCATATTTAAGATGACCTTTTGTATAAATTCTTTATTTGTCTTTATTTGTTGACATTGAATTATTGTTTCATCATTTTGCACAGATCTTCACAGTACTAGTATTGTTCACAATCTGAACATAGGAAGGGAATATACAGCAAGTTCTTTTGAACTTTCATGTATAATATACATTGTCCTTTATTTTAACTCTCTAGACAATTTTACAATGACCGGCAAATTTTCACCATTTGTCATTTTCATACACCTTTCAGTATGCTATAAAAATCCCTAGGTAATTTCTAAATAAAATAATTGTATCCACTCAGTTCTGAAAGGAATGTGGACTCTTTACTTGTAGAGAGATCCCTCTTTGTATTTCATTTAGACAAAGTAAATTAAGCAACACTGGTTTCAGACACAGGATTTCACTTTCAGACCTGAAGTAACTGTTGCTACTTCCATCCTTTAATATTTGGGGATGAGGCTTTGGTTTAAAAAAAAAAATGTTGGGAGGACACTAGTATCCAGACCTTAGCACCAGGGCAGAGATCTACGGTTAATGTAAAACATAAAACAGCCATATTTTTCAGTGATCTCAATGATTTAATCTACAGAGTCCGCCAACTTTTCTTTTCTTTATTTTTTAATTTTATTTAATTTTATATAACAGTCCAATTAAATGAAAACAAACATTTATACACAATATTTGGGAATTTGGGCGTCGTTCTTTCCAAACTACTTCCTGCTGGTAAGGGGCGCTGTCTTGGGGGATTCGAAGAAGATTCAGATATCCAACTTTTCTTCAGTGCTATTTTTACACAATTTCTCCCAAAATTTGAAATTTTTGTACAATTTTGGCAAAAGTATAAATACAGCAAGCAAGTTTCCACAATCTTATACAGTGCCTTCTAATGATTTACTTTAAAAAAGAAACATGAACAGATTATATCTTGCTTAAGATTAAAATTTAGCAAATATTTCTTGGGTGACATGAAAGCAGAAATACAGAAGAGAATTATCTTTACTGAGAATATGTGATTTCATTAAATACCACCTTATCAATGCAAAGCTGTCAAAGGCAAAAGTTTATGAAACATGTTTCTAATTTTAGCCATTCTGGAAGGAGTACCAAACATTGAAAGCATAATACTCAACTTTGTATGGAAAATCAAAAAACCCAGGATAGCCAAAACAACCCTGTCCAATAAAGGAATTTTGGGGAGGAATCACCATCCCTAACTTTAAACTCTATTATAGATTTATAATCCTGAAAACAGCTTGGTATTCACTCAAAAGTAGGCAGATATATGAATGGATTTGAATTGAAAAAATTATTTCTTAAAAGATGACTTCACTCATAGATGTAACTTAGTGTTTATAAAATAATTGACACTTATCCCATTGATACACTATAATTTACTCAGTGTTACATACTAAAACCATTTAAGAGGCATGTAATGTACATGTAATTCTACATGAAGGCCTCATAACAACTTACGAACCCAACTGTTCAGATGAAGAAAACAAGGCTTCAGCAGTTTATTTTATTATATGTTGCACAATTTGGGGGTTATAAAATAAGGACAGGAATACTAATTTGTCGGATACTGCCAAAATTTCTGTGATTTGAATGCAGCACTCTCAGCAATATATGTTATTTGTAAATATGAAGAGGAATAAAAAGAAGACAGGATAGATAAAAATGAATGTGTGTTAACTTGTTAATTTGAAATGTTTGCATATATTATGTCAACTAGTCAAATCCATGTTCTTTTACAGTATAGACTTTTTACAGTTTCCAGACCAAAATATCTCCCCAAATGTTTAATCCCCAAAGATTAAAACATCGTTTCAGTAAGAAGTAGATTTATGCCAATAGAAATGCTGAAGTTATTTTCTTCCACTTAGCATTGAAGTTGCAGGTGAAAATAATTTAGTTCTGATTCCTTCTCCTTATTTTCTGTGGTGTTGATACTGCATTTGACTAAGGGGACTTTGAATATGGACTAAATACATTTTGTATTATGATATATATATATATATATATATATATATATATATATATATATATATATATATTTTTTTTTTTACCAGCCTGTGGTGTTAGGGAGTAGAGTGTGGTGTTATTATGGACTTGGTCCTCATAGGCTCATGGGGATTAGCACTATTAGGATGTATGGTCTTGTTGGACTACTTATGCCCTTGCTGGAGGAAATGTGTCACTGGTGGTGGGCTTTGATTTTTCAGAAGCTCAAGCCAGGCCCGGTGTGGCTTTCTCTCCCTGCTACCTACAGATCCAGGTGTAGGACTATTTCTCCAGCAACTTGTCTGTCTTAGTGCCACCATGCTTTCTACCATGATGGCAATTAACCACATCTGTAAATTGTAAGTCAACACCAATTTAAGTTTTTTCTTTTTCTTTATAAAATTTGCAGTGGTCATTGTATGGCTACACTTCAAATGAACCCATAGTTATGATACTTCTTATGTCATTTTCTTCCTAAATACTTCATTTTCTCACCATTTTCGAGCAGAAAAAGGCATGAATTTATGCTTTTTCTTAAAACCACAAGATTTTTATGAAACTTAGTCACATTTATTAATTTCTCCTCAGCTTAGCATTTTGAGGCAATCGTTTGTAATGGCAGTGTTTCAGAGAGCAAGGAAAGGACTAAAGGGGTACAACATGTTCAACCTAAGAACCTACAAATCTACTTTTCAAAAGATGAAACTACACCTAATTTCCAGGAGTTCCCTTAACACTGAAATAGGTATATCCCAAAGAAAGAAAAAAATATGGAAGAAATACAGCTTATTTGATATTGTATTAGCCAGACTTCCCTATGGTTCCATACATTTTTTTAAACATATGTCAAATAAATCTGTACACATCTTATTTGATCATAAAATTAAATAATATGCTGACAGAATGGTTGAAATATTGTAAGATTTGTACTCAAAACATGATTTTGATTTTTAATTTTTTGATTATTGTGCCACATTGGGCAAAACATTTTAGCCTGTGACTATTTTACAGAAAATGATGTAATCACACAGTTCAGTTGTCCTGGCTGGAGAATATGAAAATTTTGTAATTTGCCTAATAAACTGTAGTACCTTAGGACGTTGGCTACATGGTCCATAGGTTTTTTACTAAGAGACAAAAAGTTGCTATGTTGGGAGATTACTCAGATTTTGAATCCCATAATGTGTGTCCAATTATTACATCAATTAGTTTACTTGTATTTAGATGGTGCTGAAACCTGATCCTTTTTGTATAAAAATGTTTGGGCTGGTCTTTAGAAAAAAAATACCTTTTTCTGTGTGATATTTTCATATGATAAGTAGGATTATATTTGTTAAATTTCTGGTTACACCCCCCCCCCAAATTTTAGAAGTTTGTCACCTGAAAGCAATACTTTTACAATGAGTTCTCATTTAAAAATGCTTAAGTCTACGGAAAACCAGAGTACCATCTATGTGCTGGCTTCCAAGGACTAAATGATATGTCCATCATGACATTAGTTTTTCTAACATTTGACATATTATAGTCTGATTATACATTTGCTTATTTATTTTGCATTGGGGTTGTGCACAAATGCCAAGGCCAGTGTATGACTTAGTTATCTTCTGCTACTATGTGAGTCCAGGGATTGAACTCAGGGCATCGGGTTTAGCAACAAGTGTTTCTACATGCTCAGTCATCTTTTCAGCCTACCTTATGTTTTAAGTTAATTTGTTACTCCATATATAATGAACTGATTTACAAAAAGTGTTTATATATATTCATCCCAAAACCCCACCTGTATAGATTTCTCCTGAAATTTAGGAACTGTAAGATACATTATAGCAAGTCAGTCTTGTTGCATTCCCAATTACCAGGGTTAACAGTATACAGTTTGCCATGGAATTCACCTGGAAGTATTTCTACCATCTAAATTTCCTTTACTCAAGATGAAAAGTGACATAAATATAGTTGTGGTTCTGGAAATTTTGTACAATGTTGCTGTGAATATTCTCTTATTCTCTTGACTTTTCTGTCTTTATAATCTATCATAAGATTTATTTCTGCAATAATAATACAATATATCCTTAACACATTTATTTTGAAGTCTGGGTCTTAGTCTGAGTCTTGTATCCAAGAGCAATGAGAATAACATTCAGCAGATAAGTTGTGCTGTAGAAAATAAAAGAATGAGAAAACAAATAATGGCATTATTTTTTATTTAAAACAAAATATGATTGTATCATTTACCCCCCCATTTTTCTCCCATGTTTGCCCACATGCCATATCAAGTCAATGGCCTCTTTCTGTGTTTTTTCTCTCTCTGTTTTCAGCATACATACATACATGCATATACATAGGTATATGTACATACAGATGTACAGATAGATAAGATATAGAGATAATGAGTCTCTTTAGTGTTGTTTGTGTTTTTATGACTTCAGAATTGACTACTTGGTATTGTATAATCAGTAATGAGGCTTGTCCCTGGAATGCACTAATTCTCATTCAGCATTTCTTAGTTACATGTACTTCTTTGTTTAAGGTTGTGACACCATGAGGTTGTCTACGTCCATCTTAGCTTGTCTGTTGGAATTGTACTTATTTAGGTTTTGCTAAAGTATCAAGGATAAGGCTTTCTTGTTATTTGTAGGAGACACAATCTCACAGTAGACTTTCTGGTCATGTGGTTTTTGTAATTTTTCTTTCACCTTGTCTACTATATTTTCCAATCCTTACATGAAGAAATTCTATTGTATAGATGTATCCACTATTGTTAGACATCACCTCGTTATCAGTTGATCTCTTCATTTTGACCATTTGTGGTTTTCTGTAATGGCCTTTTGCAAAGAGAAGCTTATTTATTAAGGTTAATTCTTAACATTAGGTGTGGATATAAGGATAAGTATTTAGAATGTGGGTATGAAGTACACTGGCCTAGTAAAGTGGAAGTAGTAGATTATACTCTAAGATACACTAATTTACTATCCCTCTGTGATTATCTAGGTTTCTAGTACTAGCAATGATCTGACTTCTGTTGAGTGTACCTTAAGCCTAATTAGAGAGCTTTTGCTTACCATTAAGGTCTGAGTATCTCTTTTGTGCCTGTAAGAATATATTGTTATTCTGGTCATTGTTATGTTTCATAACTGTCACAGCAAGGAAGGATAACTAATCTTGAATAGTACTTTCTACAACCAAGAGGAGGATGGATTTTCATTTATTGTTTGTATTTTTATATGTTTATTAATTACATTTTTGCTTATTCTAAGTACTTCTTAGAATTGTCAGACTATACAAATCTAAAGAGTTCCCCCAAGTGTCACCCATATCCCAACATGATGGGTAGGAAATATGAGGGACTGAACTCAACTGAAATTACTCTTCATTGAAGAAATTATTTTTCAAAAAGTGGATGAACATAACTTCATAGAAATCTAAAGGGCATGTCTGGTTGGTGCTTCTTTCAAGGAGTTAGGATGATCAATCTTGCCCAAAACAAATATTCAAACAGAAAACAGAAAACAATGCCTCAAACACATTGTTCAATATGTTTAGTATAAAGAGCAAAGTGCAGACTTACAGATGCAAGAAATACAGCTTGACATGAACTATTTTCTCAGGGAAAGTGAAATATAGTTATGAATCTGCATCATATGCACTATAAAAACCTAAACACAATGATGTCTCAGGAATGTAGCCTCAGCTGCTCAGCAGCAAATGACTCATCTCACAATCATTTCCAAAGGACTGGAAAGTTAACTAATGCAAATTGATACATTATTTTAAGAAAGAAATATGTGGATTCATTTTAATCACAAATAACACTGAGAAAAATTATGCATGAGGGAAGGATTTAAAAAAAATGGAAGTAAAGCTACTCCTTAAAATAAGAAGTGTAGAAATTTTATTATGCTTTTTATTTATTCTTTGAGAGTTTTATAGATGTAAACACTGTTTTGATTTTATCTGTTCCCCAATCTCTCCCTCCAATTCCCCCTAGTCTTTCCAGTCTAACACATCTCCCTCCCAACTTCATGTTCTATTTTTTTTTAAAAAAAAAGAAAAACTAACGAAGTTCAATTATATTTTGGTACTTTCAAAAGTATGTCTATTCACTGGGGCATGACCAGTCTATCCGCAGCCACATCCCATGAAAAAATATAATTTTCTGTCTCTCAGCAGCCATCAACTGTCAACTCATCAGCTAGATGTGTGGCCTTATGCAATGTTGATTTGAATGATCTTATGAAAGTATTGTGCTGGTTAACAACAGCTTGTGTGAGTTTATTAATATAGTAGACTTATCATGTCCATAAAACACTAATTTAAAAAAAAAACAATTTGAGTACTGTGTAGAGTGAGAAAAATTAGCATTTCAAAGGATGACATGGAAGGGATTCTTTAAGAAAAGACAATCTTTTTTATGACTCTTTTGTTCTGTTTTATTTGTGGGTTATTTTTGCCATTTCTTAGATTTTAATTTCATTTTACATTCCAACCACAGTTCTCCCTCTTATACCCCCTCCTGGCCCCCTTGCCTCAGACTACTCCTTCACTTCCCCTAATCCACTCCTCCTTACATGTAAGGGCTACCATGAGGAGTACCCACCACTAACCCAGTCCTCCTTATATGTAAAGGCTACCATGAGGAGTCAATGTAGTCAGGCACAATATGTTGGAGACCCACAACCAAGAACCAGTTCAAGCAACAGGAATCCTGTCAAAGAGAGGGAGGAGGGAATATATGAGCAAGTCAAGATCATGATAGAGAAATCTACAGAGACAGCTGAACCAAGGTTGTGGAAACTTACAAAGTCTAGACCTACAATTATGGAGACAGTTGTGAAGCTTGGGGCCACTGGCAGTAGGACCACAATATATAACTGATACATGAGCTAGCTTATTGTAGCCCATTCTCTATGCTGGGATAGATATCATACTCAGTTTTAATGTATGTAAGAGGGGGATGGCCCTGCCCAAACCTATTACACAAAACAATTATCTTAATGGTCATTTAACATTGTACTGTAGTTTATAAATTCTACAGCAAGCAAATGGTATATTCAGAGTATAACAGAACTGCATACAAGGCCATAGAATTGTATAGAATAATTTTGTCGGTAATGAAATAGAAGATTTACCGTACTAACTGTAGAAGCCAAGGAGGTATAAATGGACAAGGAGTACACTGGCAAGAAGGATTTCTAGACAGGGAGAAAGTAAGACACAGGTATTATGAATGAAAAAAAAATGAGAGGAATTTAAATAGTTAGAGGAGAGTAAGTCTAATGCAGAGAGATATGCAGAAATGGCAGAGAGAGAAGAAACATTGAAAGGAATAAGAGGACAAGTAGGTCTGTTATCAGATAACATCTTCTGTATACGATAAGGGGTGCACTCTACTCTTTAAATCTAAGTAATATGGCTTCCTAAACATGACATGCAGAATATCAATTACATTTGATGTAACAATAAGCACATGGGAAGTTTTAAATGGTCCCATCACAGAAGGAAGAGCTATAGGCAGCAATCAATAGCTACTGAGAGAGGAATCATCAGTCTTACACAGGGACAAGACCTTTAACATGGTATGCAATTCCATAGCCCTAGGCACATAAATAGGAGTAACACAAAATAGACTTGATAGGTTATATTTATAAATGCAAATCTACTTTTTACAATCTTGCTGTGTCATGATAATATAGGCTAATCAGACAATTTATGTCCCCCATTATTCACAAGTTATGCCTATATTTATGGTCCAAATATTACAGAATGGTTTCTACCATTCCATAAATACCTACAGTAATTTTATTTACTTGATACTCAGTAGCTTCATTTGTAGTAGCAAAACAAAAACAAATAACTTAATAAATAGTTAAAATGTCCATCATTTAAAGAATGAATAGACATCAGTAGTACATTTATTGATCAAAATAATATTGAATAATGAAATGGAAGATTTACTGACTCATACACAACAACAATAAGTGTTGAATGAAAGCAGTCTCTAAAATGCAATACTACATACACAATGTAGTATTTCACAATGCTCCAAAATAAGAATCTTGTAATTTTCTAATTTATTAATTATAACAAGCAAAATTTTAAAGCCACAATATTCTACAATCTTGACACAAAGCTTATTAGAAATTAAAAAGTGAAATAAGAAATTTAAAAGTATTAATGTTTATAAGTATTAAAAACTGGCAGTGTTATTTCATGTACATAATACTACTAATTTGGAGCCACATAATAAAATCTAGGCCAGCTTGGGATGCATTACAACCATTTTAAAATAGTAAAAAGAAATATAAACACAGAAATACTCTGGAGTGACAATTTGAAAGCTTTCATTTTTACAAAACAAAACAAAAAGATCATTTTTTTCCAAATCAAGTCTTCAGGAAATTAATGCCATTTCTAGCTTTTAAAAATGTGTAGCAATATAATCAAGAAAATTGTTCTGACTTTTAGGAAAATTTTCACTATACCTACAATGTATTACTGCAAAGTTAATCTAGCTCGGCACTTAGGGTATTAATTTCACCACCATACATTTAATTCTCAAGAATGCATTTTTATTTTAAATCTAATACTTGAAAAATAAAAGTGATGATATGATCTAACACATCAAAGTTGTCATGGTAGTCTATTTTATATATTAATGGGAGAAATCTGTTCTACTAAAACATGAAATAATGAAACTCACTCTGTTTGGAGAATCCTGAATGTCAGCTGGTCTCAACTTCCCTTGAATTCTCTCACTTACTGCTAGTGACCAACTGGCTCTTGAAAAAAAAAAAAGATATGACCAATAAAATGTCTCGAGCTGAGGAAACTAAAAGAATTTCAACATATATCATACATCATTCTATCATTCTTGAGCACTGCATCTGAAGAATAAGCAGAGTTCTCTGTGAGGGCAAGTCTTCTTGTCTTCTATTGAAAGGGCTAGATGTGGTAGTTGCATACCTTTGCAAAAAGTAGCCTGAAAATTCTAATGTTACCTAGTATGACTTCCAAACTTTAGAATTATTCTCTCCAATACAGAGAATGCAACTTCCTTCAGTTTTCACCAATTGTGTTTAGAGAGAGCAAGTTAAGAGGAAAGCCAAAGAAATTCAGAAATGGTAATAGAATCCCAAAACAAACACCATACCTATAGGCTACAGTTACTGGTAAAGATTTAAGACTTACAGATATATCTACCAATAAGAATTGTGGAACCAGACCAAAAGATAGAAGTATATTTCAGGCAGCAAAGGTGGAAGTGTGATGCCATATAATCACTTTGACATCAGACATGGAGCTAAATGATTAGCATTTTGTCCTTATAGAGACTGGTCTTGGTCTTTCTTTAGGTCCATACTCCCTTTCTATGTCCCATTTCTTCCATTTTCAATGGTAATACATATTCTGTGCAAATTATATGTTGGAAATATATAGTCTCTCTTTTTATATTACATGGGGTTACAAATATGAGATTGCCTCAAGTCTCAGATATGACTGTGGAATTTTAAATTATATTGAGTTTGTAAAAGACTATGGGAACATTACAAGTTTGACTAATGCATTCCGCATTATAATATGGCCAGAAGCCTATGGGAGCCTGACAATGGAATATGGTGGTTTGAATGATAATTGCCTGCATGATCTCTTAATTATTTGTTTCTTAGTTGAAATTATTTGGGAAGTATTAAGAGATGTGGCTTTATTGGAAGAGGATTGTTACTAGGGGTGGGCATTGCAGTTTCACAAGACATGTGCAATTCACAATGTCATCCCTGTCGTATTGTTTTAGATCAAGATGTATGCTTGTGGTTTTTCATTCACTCCAATATCATGGACTTTAACCTTGTGGTAATGTAAGCCAAATTAAAAATTATCCTTAATAATTTTGCTTGGTCATGATGTTTTATCACAGCAATAGAAAAGTAAGACACTTACCCACACAATGTCGTGTCCCTTAAAAATAACCAAGCCCATTTTTTGCTTCCCATGCACATCTAAGGTGTAGGGTCATTTACTGGAACAGATTTGATACAACATGGAGAAACAACATCAACAACAAAAAACCTGAGTCTTATTTTCTTTATGTTCTATGATTCAGGTATATTGTATCTATAGATGTATATTCTGACTCCCAAGCTCTAGAGCATATTAGGAATAATAGTATTTATCTATAATGTTTGGAGTTCTCTGTGATCCCATGACCAACAATTCAAAAATAGGAAACCTATTATTGATACTTGGCCTTCCCTTTTAATCAGATTAGTGACTACCCTAATTGTCATCATAGAACCTATATCCACTAACTGATGGAACCTGATGAACTGATCCAAAGCTAAGATCTAGGCATGTGGAGTTCATTTGAAGAGAGAGAGGAGGGACCATATGACCAGGGGGTTGGATTCAAGATCATGATCATAAAAACCACAGAGATAGATGACACTAAATAGTGGGAGCTCTTGGACTCTAGACAGGCAGCTAAGGAACCTTCCTGGGACTGAATAATGCCTTCTGAATGTGAATTACTGTTGTGTGCTTTGCTCTTTGGGGGAGGCTGGCAATAGGACCAGGACTTATCCCAGGTGCATGAACTGGCTTTTTCGAGCCAATTTACTATGGAGGGAAACCTTGCTCAAAATTGATGAGGCGTGGGGGTAAGGGCTTGGTCCTGCATCAACTCGGTATGCCAGACTTTGTTAATTCTCCAAGGAAGAACTTACCCCCACTGAGTAGTGGATGGCAGTAGAATATGTTGGAGGTGTGGAGGTTATAGAAGGGAGGAAGGTAGAACAGTGGTTGGTATGTAAGATGAAGATGTTAATAAAAATAAATAATACCAAAGCAACCTTTTAAATGGATTTAATGATGTAACATTTACTTTCATCACCAAGAAAAAAAGGGAGGGGGAAAGAAACCTGAATTTCTATCTCTAAGACAAAATGGAGAACGAAAATGAAGGAAACACTTCCTATGCAAAGGCATTGGTATGGTTAATATTTCTAAAATAATTATGTAACCAAAAGCCAGCTGTGGATTACATACATATCCCATCAAATTTTCAATACAATTTTCATAGAAATATAAAACCCTAGATTTAAATACCATAGCCAAATTAATCATGAGGGAAAAAGGATAAATATAAAATTACTGAAAGAATCATCATCCAGAGATACAGTAATGAAAACAGTATGACTCTGGCATAAAACAGATTTGATTATAGACTTGAATCCAATAGAAAAATCCCAAAATATATAGCCATCTGTTTTTAGTTGGTGATGTTATTGTTTGTTTCTTTGTTTTGTTTTCACAAAAGTACCCAAAATATGCATTGGAGAAAAGACATCTTCAACAAATGGTTTCCAATACTGTGTGTTTGGGTGATTTCTGTGTGCAATATGTGTCTTTGCATCTATACTTCTTATGCTTTTTGTCAATTTTTTCCTTTTGTTTATTTATTTAATCGAATTTTGGTATGTTTGCATTATTTTATCATTTTCCTTTCTTTTCTTATTTTTTAAAAGTGTGTTTGTTTTCTAATGATAAAAAGAAAGAAAATATATGGCTATGGGTTGGTGGAGAGGTGAGGAAGACCTGTGAGGAGATGTTAGGAGCTGGAGGAAGGGCAGCCAACTCAGAATGTACTAGATAAAAACAATTTGGTATTTATGGTCATTTCATTTACTCCTTTCCTGTCATCTACCTCTTAAAATAGGAAGACATATTACTTTAACTGTGCATAATAAGCCTCCCTTTTGTTCTTTTACAATGACTACGCCTTCATTGCATCTCTAAAACCTGGCTGTATAAACTTTCTACACTGTTTTGTTTGGACTATTATTATAGCATGATTTAATGTAGGTATGTCATATGCGTTCATCATAATTTTTCATATAATTTCATGTGTCATTTTATGTGTAATATAACATGGGATATTACTAAATCTGCCCTTTAGGTTCTTCCTACCCCATAGTTCCCAATAAAGTCATCTAACAAAATCAGGGATGACTCAATTTTTCATATTTTCATTGTGTGCTAAAATTACTATTTCCATCATGCCTACTTTAATTTAAAATATGTAATTTTTGAAAGTAGAGAGATTGTGTTCAGAGAAAAACTTTTCTACTATCATTCTAGGAACTTTTGCCTTGATCTTCCACATTCATTGTTTTCTTTTTCTTCCTTGGTAAAATAGTGAGTAAAAATATATGAATTTCCAAGTTAACTTCTAATTTGGGGACTAAAGAAAATATTACCTATATAAGGAGTTTATCCCAGGTCTAAGTACAATGTTAACTTTTAGTTTCCTTGCTAAGGGAATGTTTGGATTTCCTTTCAAATGTTATTCCTGGAAAATGGGACTGAAAATATTTGTTAAATAATTCATGACTTAAAACAAACAACTAAAACATTAATCAGTCATTAATAAAATTTAGATTCAATTATATGTTGAAATAGGTGATGTATTCTATCCTACAAACTTTTAGTTTTGACTTCTTAAAACACTAAAAATGGTAATTTGGAGCCAGTATGATCTATAAAGAATTAAATTGCTTTAAATATAAATTTGTTTTTATAAAACAGGTTTCATGGGAGTCATAAAAGTTTCATTACTGTATGAAATTTTAAATTGGCTATACATAAATTTTGATAAAGACTTTCAAATAAGATCCTGGGAAGAAATGAAATTTTCTTTAATTTTTTTCAACAGTCATAGTAACAGAAAATAAGACAAAAATGCTTTCTGTTAGTAAAATATCTCCAAATAACTAATACTGCAGTTCTTTGTTTAAGATTAATTTCTATGATTTTCTTTTATATTAAGAGTCAATATACAAATGAAAATTTGAGAATTTTTGTGAGATGTGACATAATAGACACACAGGCTTGTCAATGATCTCTATATGAAATTTCCTTTTCATTGGAATTGTGGGAGTTGCAGCACTACAAGAAGCAACATTCGGGATGCTGATAAACTTACCTTTGAGTATTCTAAGAAAGGCAGATATGATATTAATCCTACCAAAAATAGAAACAACCAATATCTTTAATTTAAGAAATTTTGACATTAAAATGAAAATTATTATTTGTCTTCTCCTGCTTCCTCTTTGAAGAAACAAATTTTCAAGAATCATATACAATCTGAAACTAAGCATAAATTGTTAATTTTAAATCAAGGCATTTGATGCCTGCTGAGCCTGCTTAGAACCTTCCAGTGATTTAGCCATGCTTATTTTGAGATCTATGATTTCCATTTTTTTCCCATACTAGACTTCCAAAGAAGAATGCTTAAAAAGACATTGAAAATCATATTAATTTGTGTTCACCTAAAATCACATATATTTGTGTACATGTGAATATATAATTTAAATGAATTATGTCACTTAGGGGGAGAATGTTCTCTTTGGGAGCTGTGAACTCTCTGACAAAAATATTCTAGTGTCATTCATGAGAACCCTCTTGAATTCCTGGTCATAAGAGCCTGAAAGAACCACTTAAAAACCAACAAACAAACAAAAGCAGGTTATTGATTTTGCTTTAGGTTTCCTCCAAGAATTTGAAGATAAGACCCTATTGCTGAAAGCACCTTGGATTTTGGATAGAGGACATGGAGAAATACACCTATAGCTGATCTGGATACCTCCTCCATGAATAGTGGTTCTCATAGCATTAGAAGATTCTATGTAAGTTACCTAGGAAAATAAATAATATTTGTAACTATCTGTAAAGCCTATGAACCACAGTAATGACTTGACTGTAAATATATTACAAACGGTACAATTCTGGCACATTTACCTTGGAGGTAACTAACAGCTGTCAAATTGAGTTTCTGGCCCACCAAGCAGGAGGTAATTTATGAATGTTAATATAAACCTACCCAACTACCCATGTTTGAAGCTGTCAAAGACCCAAGGTGGAACCAATATAATTTCTTTGTTATCTAAATAGCTATCTTTATATCTGTAAAACCTTCTAGCTCCTACCCATCTTCAAAGAATCATCTATTTTAATACTATGAAAATTATTAGAGATCCACATGTAGATAATAAATGATTATGATATATCTCCAATGCAACCACCAAACCTAAGTCTCTGGAAAAATCACAGAAATTACAGAGGTGTCAGAAATATTCTAAGACCCAGAGGCCCAGTACACCTCTTCATAAATCATGTCTTCTAGACTTGACAGGGAAATATATTCATGAAATCTCAGCATACTATTGTCTGGACAACCTGTATATTGACAACATCAGTTGATATGCCAATGTGCACAAGAAATTCTACATGATCCCACCCCCTATACAAAGAAACACACACAGTAAATAGTAGCTAAAAGGGAGAATCAGATGTGCTCAGAGACCACATAGGTAGTCTATGTGGTCAATACTGGATACCTGTATGGCTGTATTGTGAGCAAAACTAAATGGATTCGGTAGTTTTTTTTTTTTTTTTTTTTTTTTTTGGCCTGTGTATGTGTGCTTATACTCATGTATATACCTCTAACAATAATGAAGATGAGAAAATTTGGAAGAGGGCTATGGGTAGATTACAGAGGTACAGGGGGCAGACATTATGGAGTGTTGTAGATGTAGTACTCATGTATAAAATTTTCTAAAGGGAAAATCTATTTTGAAAAAAAATACAAGCAATATTTCTTATGTATTCAAACATAGCAAAGAAGAAACACTTCTAAAATTCTTCTCTGAAGCCAGTATTAATCTAATAACATAAACAGGTAAAGACAAAACTAAAACAATGCTATAGGTCATTATCAGTTACTGACATAGATACAAAATAATAAATAGAACAATTTCAAACCAAATATGTGAGCATACCAAAAACATCATCTAGGGCCATCAAACTGACTTTACATGGAGATTCAGTATTGGTTTAATATATGCAAGTCAATAATTGTGAGATATACATATATGGCTTTTTAAGAAAAAGTAGCTTGCATGTAACTGCTTTAACAGGATTTAAAGTCATAGGAAAAAAACAGCTATGAGATTGAACCTACTACTATTAAATACAAATAATTTTTCTAAGTCAGATATTGCTAGTTACTTATTTCATTACTTAGTCTACCTGAGACATTAAGAGGAAGCTACAAAGGTAAAGATAGTACTTTGACTATCTGTACTAACTTTGAAGTTTGTACTTGGGTGTTTTTAATAGCAAAAATAAAGAAGAGACAGTCCAAACCCCATATAGTAAGTGATTATTGACCCATAATTTAACCAAATTGCTAGCATATGCTATGAGAATAATGTATTTCCCAGGCTGATAATATATCTTTGAGACACACCATACTACAGACACAAGATTCGACAAGGGCAATACTTGTCCTAACTATGGCAAAGTAGGGCACTGGAAAATAACAGTGCTCAGCATAATTCAGAAAAATAGGGCTTTATTCCTCTTTAAGAGGAAGTGTTATCGGCTGAACAAGATATGGTTGTAGGACACCTGAACACAGAACATGTATTTTGCGGTTGCTAAGATGTGTTAAAGATCAAATCTGCCTAAATCTAGATATAGATCTGGTAGATTATGTTAAAGCATGGATAGCTTCCTATGGTATGTACTTCATACTTCATCTTTTTTTTCATTTTACTCCAATTTTTATTCATGTTTTTCTTTCTGCCTTTTTTAATTTTTATTTTATATATAGATCCCAGTTCCCTCTCCCTCCCTCTCTCCTTTCCTCCGTCCATCTCTCCCTCTTTCCCTCTCCCCCCCCCCAAAAAAAATGGAATCTTGAAATTCACAAGCAACTGGATAGAACTAAAAGAAACCATCCCGAATGAGGTAACCCAGTCACAAAAAGAGGAACATGGTATGTACTCACTAGACTTAGAGCAAATGATTACCAGCCTAAAATTCACACCGCCAGAGGAACTAGGGTACAAGATAGATTCTAAGAGATTCATATAAGGTCCCTTACAGAAGGGGGAATGGACAAGTTCTTCAGAGCTCATGGGGAGTGTCGGGGGGGGGGAGTGACAGGAAAGGGAACTAGGAGTAAAGAAGGGGAGGAGAGGTATGTACTTCTTGTTGTCACTACTGCCACTACTGCCAGTGGCAGTAGATAGTTGCTGAAGGTGACCACTTGTAAGATTCCTTTCCTTCAGTGTTTGTGCAAGCATCCATGTACATATAAGCATCATTATGTGTACTTATTGAGCTAATAACAAAAAGATGTGAACTTGGGTGGGAGGTGTATTAGGATAATATAGGGGAAGTTAGAGGAATTTTATAGGAGGAAAAGATATGATTTCATTACATTGAATATGTGACTGAAAACTTCAAGAATATAGAAAAATAAACACAGGGAGGATTATGACTTAGATTCTCAAATACAAACATAAGGATTTTCATAAATTAGTAGTTATTACCTAACTTCATTATCTTTCATTTGCTGTAATACATATTCAATGATTATAACCTCACAGTGTTTTCCTTGTAATTTACTCCACCATTGGATTTTTTGATTCTTCCTTAAGACTTTTCTTTGGCATTTTGCTACAAGCCTTAATTCACAATGTATAATTAGTATAACTATTGGTAGGATTGTTGTTTCTTTCCTCAGTCCAAAGGATTTTAACTGTGACACTAAGGACACTAAGCTACAGGGGATGGGTTTCTTAGAACAATCATGATCATGACTCTCCTAGACTTACCATGTTATTCTTTATTCAAACCTAATATGTGTAGTCTCCTTATTTGATTTGTGTCTCTAGTATTTAGTAATTTTAAACTAAACCCTTTGTGATATAAGAATTCTAGCCAATTCCACCTAAATGGAATCCAGAACCCCATCTCAATAGTTTACAGTTATGTGGATCTTCTTAGGCAGGAATTATAGTCATCAGCAGCATGGAGAAGTCAGAGAAGTTATCATCCTTCCACTCCCTCAAGACATTTATGGGATTCCAGATATCACAGGAGAGTTGTTGCACTGGAGTAAACTGGATAGTGAGACCAAAGTTAGCATATACAATAAACTAAAACAAGAGAGGAAGACCTGGAACACTGTCCCTCCTCCATGGGGTACTATACAAGGAATGAAAAAGATTAATTTTAAAAAAAGGTGTATGTTATGCAAATGATCCAATAGCCCATGATCCTAAGATATGAAATTTCTAAATCTTTGTGCAACATCGGTTATTGAACTTCTAACATTTTTTCAAATTCTGGTATTACCATTTTTTTTTGGAAATGTTCTATCTCTTCTTTTATTAGTGAGTTTTGTCATTTTACCTTTCATATACCTACATTATATAATTTAGTCCCTCTACTTCTACACTAGCCTTGGATCGCCTACCTGCTACACCTGCCTTTCTACAAATCTTCTTGGTTTTGATTTTGTTTAGTGTCCCAAAGAATTTAATCAGGGCTTCCAGTATTATCCAAAGTTTACAACTCTCCATCTAACAGACTTGTGGGCTTACCAATGTGTACACAACTAGATACAATGTATCTAGATACAATCTCTTTACTAGAACCTGTTGTCAACACATAAGCAAGGTGTGGTAGGTCCTTATGGTTCCTTTCTGCCTCAGTAGTGTACTGTTATTTGTGCTCAACTTCTGTGTGACTCATTACCAGTGTGCATATGCTATTAGTTAATGATTACCAAGTCTGAAGCCTGTTTAGAAGATGGTATTTCATAGACTCTGCCTTTATCATTTGATTCTTATATTCTTTCTAACCATTATTCCACAATATTTCTTGAGAATTATCCTGGTGTTATAAAAGTCCTGTCAAGTGCTGAGTCCTCAATCATCCCTCATTCTTTTGTTTCTGGCACAGGTGTAGATAATTGCCTCTATCTCTATTCATTACAAGGAAATATTTCCCTGTTTGAAGGTGAGAATATCCTCTGCCTATAAATATAGATATTATAGATATTCAGGGTGTGGTTTTGTGATATATTAACTTAGCCAAGCAGTAATCTTAGGTACCCCACCCCTTAGGTATGAGACAGTACATTATGCTATTTACATCACTAGCAAATAAAATAGCAATTACCATCTTATAAGAGAATGACTCTTCCTTCTACATTTGATGTTTTTATTTATGTAAATATTATTCATGTCTTTAGCTTTATCAGCTTTGTCATCCATCCTCTATTCCTCATACGCTAGTCATACTGACAATTCAAAATGACGCATTCTAAGAATTAAACAAATCAAGATGGATCAGAAACTACTTTAATCGATAAATATATTCAGCAGTTTCACTCTTCTTGATATGTAGTTATTTAATATGATTTTTTTTGAAACTGAAGTTATAGATGCTAATATGGAAAAGAGCAATCTCATTGATCCATCACTAGATTAAAAAACTAAAGATAAGTAATTATTGCTGAGAGAGAGGTAGTCTTTCATATGGACAAGCCAATCATTACTTATCTAATTCAAAATGGTCAGCTTTGAAATTATATACATACAAGGAGCACTAAATGGTCTCAGAAAGTTGTATTTGTATATTTAAATTTCTAATATGCTACAACAATTATTAGACAATTTTCCATGAACTAGAATGGGCATGGGAGAATGGACATGGGTGGTGTTAGAAGTAGGGACATAGGAGGGGATAGAGGGAGTAAAGGGAAGGAGATATTTATATAATTATATTTCAATAAAAATTGAAATAATTCAAAATAAATTGAAGTCTTCTATCCTGTCACTTTGCTGAAGTTGTTTATCAGCTGTAGATATTCCTTTTTGGAGTTTTCAGGTCACTTATGTAAAGTATCATATCATCGGAAAATAGTGAAAAATTTACTTCTTCCCCTCAATTTGTATCCCCTCAATGTCCTTATGTTACCTTATTGCTCTAGCTAGTACTTAAAGTACAATATTGAAGAAATATGGAGACAATAAAATCAGTAGCCCTACTACATACAGATGATAAAGTGGGCTGAGGAAGAAATCAGAGTAACATCACCTTTTACAATCACCAAAAACAACAAAAAATATCTTGGTGTAACACTATCCAAACAAGTGAAAGACTTATAACAAGAACTTTGAGGCTTGAAAGAAAAAAAATCAACAAAAACACCAGAAAATGGAAAGATCTCTCATGCTCTTGAATAGGTAGGATCAACATAGTAAAAATGACAATCTTGCAAAAAGCAATCTACAGATTCAATGCAATGCCCATCAAAATACTTGCAAACCCATCACAGAGCTTGAAAGAAAAATACTCAACTTTATGTGGAAAAATAAAAGACCCAGGATAGCCAATAACTATCCTGCACAATAAAGGAACTTTGGGAGTCACCACCTTCCCTGAATTCAAGCTCTACTACAGAGATATAGTAATGAAAACATCATGGTATTGGCAGAAAAACAGACAGGTAGACCAAGAGAATCTAAGGGAAGACTCTGTCATTAACTCCCACACCTATGAACACCTGATTTTTGACAAAGAATCTAAACCTATATAATGGAAAAAAAAAGAAAACATCCTCAACAAATAGTGCTGGCATAGCTGGATGCAGCCATGTAGATGAATGCAGATAGATCTGTATCTATTGCCATGCACAAAAGTAAAGTCCAAATGGATCAAAGACCTCAACATAAATCCAGCCACACTAAAACTCTTATAAGATAAAGTAGGATATGTCCTTCAAATGAGTTGGTGAAGGAGACAGCATCCTGAACATAACACCAGTAGCACAGACACTGAGATCAACAATGAATAAATGGACCTCCTGAAAGTGATAATTTCTGTAAGGCAAAGGACACAGTTAACAAGACAAAAGGGCAGCCCACAGAATGGGAATATATCTTCCCCAATCCAACATCTGACAGAGGGCTGATTTCCAAATACACAAAGAACTCAAGAAGCTAACACCAAATAACAAAACAATTTATTTAAAAAGTGGAGTTCAGAAGTAAATAGAGAATTTTCAGTAGAGGAATCTGAAATGGCTGAAAGACACTTAAGAAATTATTCAACACTCTTAGCCATCAGGGAAATGAAAATCAAAACGACTCTGATATACTATCTTTCATTGTAGAGAATGGCAAAAATTAAAAACTCTAGTGACAGTCTGTGCTAGAGAAAGGGAAACCCTCTTACACTACTGGTTGTAGCACAAACTTGTGCAGACAATTTGGAAGTCAGTGTAGCAGTTTCTCAGGAAATTGAGAATCAGTTTAGCTCATGACCCAGCAATTCCACTCTTAGGATGCACATTCATACAATAAGGACATATGTTCAACTATATTCACAGCAGCATAGTTTGTAATAGCCAGAATGTGGAAGCAACCTAGATGCCCCTCACCTGAAGAATGGATTGAGAAAATATGATACATTTACACAATGGAGTATTTCTCAGTGGAAAAACAAAACAAACAAAAAAACAAAAAACAAAAAAAAACAACAAAAAAAGAATGAAGTCTTGAAATTCACAGGCAAATGGATGGAACTGGAAGAAACCATCCTGAGTGAGGTAACATAGTTCCTGAAGACAAGCATGGTATGTCCTCACTCATGTATGGATATTAGACATACAGCAAACAACTTAAAGCCTACAATCTACACCACCAGAGAAACTAGAGAGCAAGGGGGACCCTACAAGAAAAATACATGTTTCCTCAAAGAAGGGGAAGAACTCCTGAGCAAATTGGGAGCATGGAGGAGAGTGGATGAAGGAAGACTGAGACAGGGTAAGGATAGAAGAGAACAAGAAAAGAGATACCTTGATCGAGGGACCTAGTATAGGTTCAAAAAGAAATCTGGGACTGGGGATATGTTCAGAGATCTACAAGTATTACCTCAACCAGCAATCTAAGTATTAGTTGTGAGGATACCTTAAATACTCTTCCCTGATAATGAGATTGATGACTACCTTATATGCCATCCTAGAGCCTTCATCTAGTAGCTGACAAAAGCAGAAGCAGACACCCACAGCTAATAACTGAGCTGAATCTAACAGAGAGGGAGGAGTGATGAGCAAAGGGGTCAAGACAAGACTGGAGAAACCAACAGAAACAGATAAACTGAAGAAGGGGGAGCTCATGGACTCCAGTGTGATTTAAAACTATATTAGTAGTTTGGTATAACACAAATGTCTCAGCTTCAGAAAGATTGCTTCCTATAATTTAAATTTTGGATCCTCATTGGACCACAGTAAAGAAGTTGGCCCAATCATATGATTGTCCCCAAAGCAAATATAAATAGGTGTGTATAGGAAAATGATGTCAGAAATCTGCTCAATATTCCTTATTTCCCACACATAGAAATATCATATTCCATCCAGAGCCATAGTAAAGGATATGGACAGAAGAATAAGGTCATTGAGGAATTGACCTCTTAAAGTACCTAAGGCTACTTTTAGATTCTCTTAAAATGCTCCATTACCTTTTCCTAGTCTTCTTCCTTTCAATATGCCTCTCTGTGCTCCCATTTGTATCAGTGCATCTGTTCATCAACATTACCTAGGAAAATTAACTTAACTCCTTAAATCTTACAAATATATGACTTTAGTTATCATGGATCTAAATGTATTTTTATTGGGCCAGTAACTACTAGCTTTGTCAAGAAGTCTACTGATGAGGGGCTTTCAAATAGTTAACAGCTTATACTGTTTTTTAATTAATACAATAGTTTTAAATCTTTCACATCTTGTCTTGAAGTGGTAAATTTCATTTCAAATATTCTTATCTATGCCATGCTGTTCTTTTATTCATGTACCTCGACTTTGACCTTGTTTCTAACTAAATAATATCTTGGCTTATATAAAGAGATTCCCCCTTCCCTTGCCCTAGTGATGATATAACTTTTCCTGTATTAACTATTAATGAAGGGCAACATGCACAGATTGCTTTACTCTGACTTCTAATCCAATCTATTTCAGACTGGCAGAGAAGAAACCCTCAGTCAGTTCACCCTGTAACACCACATTGTCAGCATGCCACACTATTTTCTATTTATGGTATTTATTTCAAGATGTGGGGTTCAATCAGAAAATGTCTGAAGATAATAAGGTAAAATTATTTATCTTTAAGTGGCATAATATTTATGCAGTGATTCAAAAAGTAAATAGTCAAAGAGTTATTAGTAAATATAGTAAAATTTATGTGATCATCTGATGGGAGTTGTCATTCTGTATATGTTTCTCATGCTGGTTTAATGAATAAAGCACTGTTGGCCAATAGGAAAGTAAGATAGGCGGGACTAGGAGACAAGGAGGAAAGAGGAAGTAGTAAGGAGGGTCAAGATGGAGAGTCTGGAGAGAACAGAACCGCCATTCCTCTGCTCTCGGTAAGACCACGTGGAAATACATAGAAATGGGTTAATAATTAAGATAGAGCTAGCCGATAAGAATCTAGTAACAGGCCAACAGGATTATATCAAATACAGAGTCTCTGTGTGTTAATTGAGGCTGGCGCAGTGGCGGGACAAGACCAGGCTACGGGCAGGAAAAACCGTACTCCTTACAATCATCAATAACTTATATTCTATAACCTGTTAGCGAGCTACTAGCAATGATGAACATTCCTTGGTAATCTTTTAGGAAAAAGAAAGCTAATTATCATTTCCCTTATTCTATGCACAACAGTAGAATTACTACAGCCTTGTATAAATTAGAGATTAAAAATTGTCAAGTATACAGTAATCAGTGAGGATGTTGTATTATGACTATAATTTATATATATATTTTTTATTTAGAAACAATCATTTTACATGTCAATCCACCAATTCCATCTCCTTTCCATCCTCCCATGGGCTCTACCAATCCCCCCAACCCACCCCAAACCTGATCCCCAAGGACAGTGAGGCCTTCCCTGGGGCATCATCAAAATCTGTCACATCATTTGAGGGAGGGCCTAGGCACTACTCTGTATATCTTGGCTGAAATAGTATTCCCTACATTGGGAATGGGCTCCTAAAGTCTCTTTGTGCATTACGGATAATACTCGTTCCACTGTTAGAGGTCCCATAGACTTTCCAGGCAACCTAAATGGCACACACATTCAGACAATTTGGTTCAGTCCAAAGCTGGTTCCCTAGCTTATAGCTGGGGTCTATGTGTTTCACTAGCTCGGGTCAACTGGTTCTGTAGGTTTCTCCAGCACTGTCTTGACTCCTTTGCTCATCAGATTAACTCTCTACAACTGGATTCCAGGATTATGTCTCAATGCTTAGCTTTGGGTGTCTGCTTCTGCCTACATCCGCTACTAGATGGAGGCTCTATGATGGCATATAAGGCAGTCATCAATCTCATTATTAGGGAAGCGCATTTAAGGCAGCCTCTCCAGGATTGCTTTCTTTGTCAGTTGGGGTCATCCTTGTATAACTCTGGACATTTTCATAGTGCCAGATTTTTATTAAAACCTAGAATGGTTCCATCTATTATGGTATCTCTTTTCTTGCTCTCCGCTATTCTTCCCATGATTCAATCTTGGAGCTAGGAGGAAAAGAAGGGGAGAGGTGGGCATGAGGGAGGAGAAAGAGGTATGTTTTCAAGAAAATATCAAACCAATGTCTATAATTGATGCTTATTGTCATGCAATCAATTACAACTTAGCCACTTTACATACTGACAAAGCTATTCCTCATCTAAGAACATGTGATTTAAATCACTTCTGGGACATCAAAATTGAGAGTTCAGTTATAGTCAGTTTTTTTCAGAACAACAAATCTCCTTTTCATCTCAGCAGGCCCCATTATCCATAAATGGTCCATCTATTAACAAACATCTTTATTTGCTTTCCTACATCCTTTTGGCATTTAGCAACTCAAATTGATGTTTTGTTTTCATAACCTTTTAACATTTGTATTTACTTTCCTCATTTATTTTGTTAGTTTTCTTTTTTTTTTCTTCTCAACTACACTGTCAGCTCTGTAAGATTACAGAGTCTTGTCTGTTTTGTTACCTGCTCTAACTTGAGAATGTAAAAGGCAGTGGTTATTAGTATGTTGTTCTTCAGAAAAGAGTTGATTCAACTGAAGAAAAGAAGGAAATGGAGAATGATTAAAATCAACATTGCCACTATCTATGCCATCATTTTACAGGAAAAAAATTGTCCCTATTACCAAAAATGTTTCTACAAAAGCTAAGAAGGTTATAAGAAAACTAGATTTGATATTTTAAATTATCTATATCCCTGCTTTCATCCCAGGAAAACAACTGCTAATTTATTTATTGTTTGGTGTACAGAAAAAGGATTTCTTTCTCATTTCAACTGTAAATATTGTAGCACATGATTCTACTGGTAAAATAAGAAATAATAGAATTTAAATTTAGTAATGAATTATTTAAAAGAGAACAAAATGGATATTTGGTCATCAGGGACAGAAGGATCTATCAGAAAACCTGAAGATAAGTTAAACTGTGATTATCCTGTCTGATAAATAGAAGCAAAATGAGGCAAGAAAAGGAAAAAATTTCATAGAGCTTTGGAATTTGATCAATGAACATCAATATACTAACACATGTAAAATGGATAAAGGATCGAAATACTACTCTGAGGAAAATGCATATATATCCTATAATCACATGTAAAGATGTGCAATATAATTTATATTATGAAACTGTACGTCAAAATGTGATATCACTTCAAAATTATTGGTATAATTATACTCAAAAAGGCACTGAACAAATTTTTAATGAGGTAGCAAAATATCAACCATTATTCATTTCTGGTCTGCATGTATAATAGTACAGTCACCTAGAAAGAGATGTTAGCACTTCCTCAGAACATTGAACATATTTGATGCACTATACAGTACCCATGGTATATAATCAAGATACTACAAACATATATTTGCACAAAGATTTGAACATAAAAATTCATGTAGTATTATTCAGAATTACCAAACAATTCTAGTAAACTGTCTGTTAATAAATGTGATATATATGTAAAACATGTATCTTAATATGTGGTTGAGTCTTGAGAACACCTTACCTAGTATATAGACCTGATACAAGATACACAATAACATTGTATGTAATACCACTTACATAAAATAACTAGAATAAGCAAATCCATTTGGTCAGGAAACAAATGAGACTGGTTACGGGGTAGATGTGGATAATAGTAAATCTTTGTTTACTGAATATAGGGTATTGTTACGAGTAGGTTTTCCCTGCCAGCCTGGTCTCACTGTGTCACCAGCCCCAATTAATACACAGAGACTCTGTATTTGATATAACACTGTTTGTTGGCCAGGTATTATTTTCTTATTGGCTAGCTCTGCCTTAATTATTAACCCATTTCTGTTAATCTAAATACTTCCATATGGTCTCATCTTACCAGAGAGAAGGGGCCGGTGGTTCTGTTCTTTTCAATCTCTCCATGCTGACCTCTCTTTACTACTTCCTCTTTCCTCCTTGTCTCCTAGTCCTGCCTATCTTGCTTTCCTATTGGCCAACAGTGCTTTATTCATTAACCAGTATGAGAAACATATTTACAGAATGCCATCTCCCATCAGGGTATCTTTTCATAATTATGAAAGAAACTGAAGAAAACAAAATTATACAACACTATTTATGTAGTACATACCGTTGCATCTCATATGTTAAATCACACATTATTCACTTTTGCTTTAATTTTGCAAAATACTTAACAGAGTAGTCTAAAGAGAGGAATAATTTATTCTGGCTTATAGTTTCAGACATTTCTGTCCAATCATTGGCTTTGTTGACTTATGAGCCTTTGGTGAAGCTGTAGAATATCATGTCTGCAGAGATTATTTTACTTTATAGTAAGAAAGAAATAGGGAAGGGTAAAAAGAGAGAGAAAGAGACTGAAAAACTCAGGATAAGGCATATCCCTCAAGAACAAGTCCCTAGGAACTTTATTCTTCTATTGGGACACAACCTCCTAAAGCTTCTACAACTGGGACAATAGCATCAACTAGAGAATAAATGTTGCACACAAGAACCTGTGAGAGGTATTTAATAACACAATTATGATAATGGATAATTTGTTTTATATAGAGAGTGTATCTAAATCATACTATTAAAGTAAAGTAACATTTGATATGAGTTAAGTCAGCTCTGAAATAATGTCATATAATTATCTTCTTTCATTTTTCATAAAATAGCAATATATCATTCAGGGCATCTGGTAATTCTGATTTTTAAGGAAAGATATCTTTGAGTAAAGAAAACATAGTAAAAGTAAAGTGTTAAGTGGTGGCTAAGGTATAACCTAATGGTAAAGCAGTCACTTAACATGCAACAAAAACCTGAAATATAATTCTAAAATCACAGAATAAACTGGTAAATAAAAAATAAACAAAGTGGCTTAAAAATAAATCTTTGTTTCTGTGAGATATTGAGATATTCAAGTTCAAAGTTATTGTGAATGTAAGATGATTATGCTTAGCTGTATTTCATTAACCCAGAAAATTTTGTTGAGTTTATTGATTCATTGACTAAATGCATATGTGATTTTAATTCTTTTGTATTTTCTGTTTTAACATTATTTGTTTATTCTACAAAAAGTTCACACATATATACAACATATCTAGATCATATACACCATACACACTAAACCTCCAATTCCAATTAGGCAATCTAAAACATCTCCCTCTGAATATCATTCCCTTTTTTTTTTAAAAGCAAATATTTCTGTCCTGAAAAAAATCAAGGGAAATTTCTCATAGGTGTAGCAATATAGGTTTACAGTATTCTCTAGCTACTAAATCTATAAAGCAAAAGCAAAGTTTTTATCCCTAACCATATTTGTTGAAGGGCTAGGAAATGTATGAAAGACAATAAAGAATACTGTAATGATGACTAGATAAAATTAATCTAGGCTGAGGTCTATTTTAAATGGTTTTCTAATTTCTGTAACAGCAGGGGCAAAGACAGAAGCAGCCAGAGCCCAACTTCTAATGGGAATGAGAAATTTAAGAAAGAAGTAAAATTCTTGTAATAGCTCCTAAGAGAATATTGGATTTCAACTAACAAAATCTATCTGGGACGTTTTAATTGTAAAAGCTTATGGACGACAATGCTTGCCTTTCAGAGACAAAGAATGAAAAGAAATACACCACTTCACTATTCTTTACGGATGAGGATAGCATTTTTGTTATAGGATAGCGTCTAACCAATGGGAATTTTATTTCTCTTGAGGACAGTATTCTGTTTTGTATCATTTTGTTATTATTTTAATTTTGTACAAAACTAATTCAAATATTTAAGATAAGTAAAGTAACAGTAGAAAAATCTTATAAGAAATGTCTGTAAGAAGTATTTTTTGTTTCTGTTTTTTTGTTGTTGTTGATTATTTGTTTTATTGGTGATTTGAGTTTAAGGCTCATGATATGGTTCAACATAACAATAGATATGAAACATGATTTACATAGAAGGAGTAGAAATATTAATACTCTAAGTACCTTGCATGCTAAACAGACTGTGAAAACCTTCACTAGAATGCAGTTTAGAATGGGGAAAGGAAGATCTGTGGGGAAAGTGAGCCTTCTTTCATAACATCCAGATTTTCATATGCTCAAATTTATAATTAAAAACTTAAAATTGAGCCTTAGTTGCTCACTATGTAGGATAAAGAATTAAGGAGACCCAAGACAATATCTCCCAGCACAGTACTCTTATCATAAGGCCATAAGGTTCATAAAAAAATGTGATATTCCTTACACGTTTTATTAAATTGTAGGAAATAAAACCATAAAATCAGCAAATACAAAATGAATTAGAGTTTTGAAAACAAGAAGAAACTCGGATTGAAGGGAAAATGTTTCCAGTTGGATCAGGCAGAGAAAAATAACTCCAGATTGGTAAGGACTCACTCAATATGAGTGAATGACTTTCTAATGAATGATGATAATCAGAAAATGGTTTACTCAGCCTAGAAAGTGCAGAAATGGAAGATCGCACACAATAAAACACATTGGTATTAGTAATCCATATATTTTGCAAGTGAAAGATATTCTATTTGCTGATATAATTTCTGTTTTTGTGTGTGTGTTTGTGTGTGTGTGTGTGTATGTCAGAAAGAGAAATTTTAAGCAAACAAAATGTTTAAATAAAACACTTACATTCCCCATATAAACCCATATAAACTGTCATCATGTTTTCTCTTTCTATATACTGAGAAAGAATGAACACATTTATTTCGACTTTAAACATTCTACCCTTTGAGAAAATTATATTTAATTGTGAAAAAGAAGTTTGACCCATATATTAGTTTCTACAGTTATTGTATGTTTCATCTTGTTTTTATGAGAGACTGACATTATGGAATGTTATATGAATTCTTTCTCTTTGACATTATATACAATTTGATAAATAATTAATAGCAGTAAAAGATGCGAACACAAATGGAGAAAGAGAATATGTGCTTGAGTTCAGGTTGGCAATTGGAACAATTTTCTTTCAGAACCTGCAGTTCTTCCTAAGTAAAACCTCATTTTCAACCACTGATTTGTCTGCATTTTAGTACCCATTCTGATACCTTTTCACTCCAGGCCTAGTTATGAGAGAAATTTCCAACTTTAAGTTCCTTTAGGTATGTGTCAGACCCTGTAACCCTCTCATACATATTTTCTAACACATTTGGCAGATAGTCTCTCAAAAATTTGTTTACACTTGCTTAATTTCAGTGTGGCAAGTTTTACTCACTTAGTCCCATATTAATAAATAGAGTCAATGAGAATTGAAATATGGGGTGGAAGATACTCAACTTGCATTAACACTCACACATTTAATCATATAGCATGAGGTACTAACTCTGGACTATAGTAAATCTGCTTATATTTTTAAAATTTCAGATAGATTTTCAGATTTTGTTGTATGATTTTTACTATACAACAATGGCTGTGATCATTACTCTTACCCATTTATTATCACAACTGAACTGTGGAATATGAAGAGTCAATTGCTGGTTCATCTTGGAGTAAAAATACATTTCCCCATAATCCCACAGTTTGTTTGTACAACCATAGCCTTACCATCTCATGATGATTGTAATCAATTTTCCTTCCCAGTAGATTACATCCTCTCTTTCCTCATGGTTTTGTGACACAAAGATTCTGAAAGCTATGAATACATGGAATAAACAGTGAAGAACTCTCCTTTCTGAGGTTGAAAGCAGTATAGTGTAATCATCTGGCTGACCACAAATGATTGAAATTCTTCTACTATAGTGCCAAGATGTGATTTTAGTGTTGTAATTTGTTATCTACATGTTGAGTGTCTGATAGAAGCAGTGACAGGATCAGTCTGATGATACTAAATTTTATATTTTATGCACAGCCTCTGTTCCTTCAGCCTATGATCTATGTGCCTGCTCTATCAGTGGGCAGAGGCTAATATCAAGTTGTTACATGTGAATGAACCAAATTGTGTCAAGTACATGGTTATTTAATGTCTCTTCTATGATATAAAATTTTCAAAGACATTAATCTATGTCAAAATTCTCAGTCTTTAAGTCTACTAATAATTTTCCCTACATGCCTCTTCCCAAAACTGTTTTTATTCATATACCATTGGTTTTTGACCAATTGTGAAATCATTTATCATTGTATGGCTGGAGAGATGGTTCAGCAGTTAGCAACATCCACTGTTCTTGCAGGGAATCAGAGCTTTTGTACTAGCAACCATATAACACAAGTCAAAGCAACTGTAACTCTAGTTCTAAGAAGTTCAACACCTCTTCCCTCTCTGGACCTCTGCACTCAGGTACACCAACTAAAGCAGCATTACACAAAAATAAAATAAAATACATCTTAATAGCTAAATAAGAAATTCATGGTTTGACTGAGTCATGGTAGATACTACTTCTTATCCTTCTGGTGTGTTGTCCTCATGATGTTCATAATTTATACATTATACTGCATTTATTGAAACTACCACAAAAATCTCAACTAAAATAAACATGTTCACAGTTAATATGCAGGTACATAAATTGTTATCAGAGAGGCTTTACTCAGCAGCTGATGGAAGCAGATAGAGCCCCTTTGCCAAACATTAGGGGGACTACAGGAATTCCTAAGAAGAGGGGGAGGAAGAATGGTAGGAACCAAAGAGGTCAGGAACACCACAAGAAACGCAACAGTAGCAACTTACCTGGCCTCATGGAGGCTTATAGGGGTTCATGGGTACTGAACTGCCAACTTGCATGTGAAAGAATTAGGACTTCTTTGTAGTTGTGCAACTTGGTTTTCTTGCAGGACTCATAATATTGGGATCAGGGGCTGTCTCTGACTCTGTTTGCTTCTTTTGGGACCTTTTCTTCCTACTGGGTTACTTCTTTCAGCCTCAACAGAAGAGGAAGCATATAGTCTCATTGCAATTTGTTATGGAATGGCTGGCTGATAGCCACAGCAGGCTAGGACTTTTCTGAAGAGAAAGGAGGAGTGGATGAGGGCATGAAGATGAAAGTTGTTGGGTGGAGGAGAAGAAAGGATAGAGTGGAAACTCTGATCAGATTGGAAAAAAATCAATTATTCAACAAATAAAATTAAAGAAAAGAAGACTATAGTGGTAAGAGTTTATTCAGCTTACACTTTCATACTTCAGTCCATAATTGAGGGAAGCCAGAACTCAGAAATCAAACAGAAAAGCAGATGCTAATGCAGAGGCCATGCAGGGGTGCTGTGGACCGGCTTGCTCCCAATTATGTGTGCAGCCTGCTTTATTACACATCCTAGGACTTAAAATGGAGTTGTCTATCACCCTTCAATCACTGATTAAGACAATTCCCTACAACTAAACACTGACCTGAACAAGAATCCAGATGCAGAGAGGGAGGACAAGACCAGGCTGCAGAAACACATAGAGATAGCTGACCCAAACAAGGAGGAGCTAATGGGTCCCCAGATTGATAACTGGGAATCCAGCATAGGACTGACTCAGACCCTGAACATGGGTCTCAGCTAGAAGGCCTGAGCAGTCTAAGGGACCTCAAACAGTGGAACCAGGATGTATTCCTGGTGCACAAAATGACATTTGGGGCACATCCCCTCCATGGAGGAATACTCCCTTAACATAGAGACAGGAGAGAAGTCCTTGTCCCTACCTCAAATGACTTAACAGATTTAGATGACCCCTCCTGGATGGCATCACCCTACATGTGGAGTTGGAGGTTGGTGGGAGAGGAGAGTGGGGGTGCATGTAAGGGCGGAGAGATGGAAAGAGGAAGGGAGAGAGTATGAGATATCAGTAGGGAGGGGGATGGAACTGGGATCAATATGTAAAAAAAATAAAATAAAAATTGTATGTGAAAAAAAAAAGAAAATGGCCTATAGCTGGACCTTATGGAGGCATTTTCTCAATTGAGGTTCCTCATTTCAGATAACTCCAGCTGGTGTCAAATTCATATAAAACTATCCAGTGTAATTCCTCCATGTCCCGTGACAAAAGTGTATCATATCTATAACAGCGGAGTCTAGCCAACAAGTTTGGAGGGGAACCAAGACCAATGGCAATGGCCTATAATGATTTGGTGGTTTCTATAACCTCTCTTGCCATCATCTGGAAGGTAAGTATATTATGCCTAGAACTAAGATTTTTTTTTAACTAGGTGGAGCACAGTACAGTTTTCAGAACTATACATACATATCAGTATTCAGAATAAATGGGAGAAATCGCACCTTTCTGATTTTCCAGCTCTCATGTCTTGAAGTACATGAAATAACAGATGGATTAAATAAAACAAACAAAGTTATCATGCTACATGAGAATACATGTGTGGGAAGGTAGCATAGAGGAATGAGTTAAATAGTTTTGTAATACCTTTCAAAATTTTAAATGATAACTCTATTATGAGGATTTAATATGATAATTACATGCCATAGATAAAAAGAGAGATACTCTATTGGCAGTAGAATGCATTTTCTTTTTTATTTAAATTTGAAACAAGCTTGTTTTACATATGAATCCCAGTTCCTGTACCATCTCATCATCCCTTGTTTAACCCATCCCATTCCCTTTCTGTTGCCCAGGGAGCAGACTTACATGGGAACTCTTAAAAGTCAGTCATATCATTTGGAGCATGTCTTAGGCCTCCCCCATGTGTCTAGGCTGAGGGATTATCCCTCTCTGTGGAATGAGCTCACAAAGTCCATTCCTATACTAGGGAAAAATACTGATTCATTACCAGAGGTCCCATAAACTGCCCAGTCCTCCTAACTAACACTGATATTCAGGGAGTCTGGGTAGTTCCTATGCTGGTTTCCCAGCTGTCAGACTGGATTTCATGAGCCCCCCCCTCCCTTGTTCAAGTCAGCCATTTCTATGGGTTTCTCCAGCTTGGTCTTGATGTCTTTGCTCATCACTCTTCCCTCTCTGCAACTGGATTTCAGGAGTTCTGCTCATTGTTTAGCTGTGGGTTTCTGCTTCTGCTTCCATCAGTTACTAGATGAAGGCTCTAGAATGACATGTAAGGTAGTCATCGATCTCATTATCAGGAAAGTGCATTTAATGTATCCTCTCCACTATTGCTTAGATTGTTAGTTGGGGTCATCCTTGTAGATCTACAGACATTTCCCCAGTGCCAGATTTCCCTTAAAACCTATAATGGGCCTCAATGGCTCTCATCTGAAGGATGGATGAAGAAAATGTGGTACATTTACACAATGGAGTACTATTCAACAGGAAAAAAAAAGTAATGGAATTTTGAAATTTGCACGCAAATAGATAGAACTAGAAGAAACCATTCTGAGTGAGGTAAACCAGTCACAAAAAGACAAAAATGGTATGTACTCACTCATATATTGCTTTTAGACATAGAAGAAAACATTACCAGCATATAATCCACACCACCAGAAAAGCTAGGAAACAAAGAGATCCCTAAGAGAAACATGCATGAAGAGCTGGATAAGAGGAAAGGGTCAAGAAGATCTCCCAACCAAGTTGGGAGCATGGTGCAGGGGAGAGGGAGTTAAGAGGAAGAGGTCGGGGAGGTGGGTCTGAGGGAGCAGGAAGACTGAGTCAGGGAAAGAACAGAAGAAAGCAAGAAAAGAGATAGCATAATAGAAGAATACTTTTCTTAAGAGCATATTTTTGGGGAGGCTGTTTGGCTCTCTGGGTAAAAGTGCATGTCAAGCCAGCCTGAGAATCTTAGTTTAATCCCCACAAACCAGATAATGTTGGAAGGAGAAAACCAACTTAATAAAATCATGCACTGTTTTCCATAATAATAATTAATAAAAATAAATGTAAAGAACATCGATTTTGCTGGGGCGTCTCTGGTCGATGCAGCTGGTGGAGAGGACTCCTCACACTTACCACTGGAGTGATCGGGTTTAGTAGGCAGAGGAACTTTGGCTCTCTTAGCCCTTCTCCTCTACCCTCAGTGGATATCTCAGAGCCCAGCAGGGCAAAGTAACTCAAGCCCCGCCCCTTTGCTATTATCTCTGTGCCACTGCAGGAACAATCCAAAGAGGGACAAGCCAAAGAAGGTGCGTCACAATAGGGCACACTACATCACATGTTGCTAAGGAAGAAGTTGACCACACCAAAATGAGTCTGCATGGTGTTATTGGAGGGCACGTACGAACAAGAAACAGATGGGAGTCAAGAGACAAATCACAAGATTTATCTCATGAGCAAGCAGAGTCTCAGCTTACTCCCTGTATTCGAATTGTGACTTCACTAACACAACAGCAATCTGTTGAACATGGAAAAGATAATAGTCGTCCTCAAAGAACATCACCAAATGGCTCCATGAGCAGTGCTGGGAATAGCAGCAGAAATAGTAGTCAGTTGAGCTCAGATGGTAGCTATAAGACATCTAGGGAGATGGTGTTTGTGCATGAGAATGCAAAAGAAGGGGCTCAGAATGTGAGAAAATCTGAGCCAGTAACACTGATAGTGGATAACACCAGATTTGTTGTTGACCCATCCATTTTTACTGCACAGCCAAATACAATGTTGGGCCGCATGTTTGGATCTGGCCTTAAACATGATTTCACAGTACCCAATGAGAAGGGAGAATTTGAATTGGCAGAAGAAATTGGTTCTACTGTGTTTCAAGCTATACTGGATTACTACAAGATAGGAATCATCCGCTGTCCTGATGGTGTATCTATTCCTGAGCTGAGAGAAGCATGTGATTATTTTTGGATCTCTTTTGAATACAGTACAATTAAATGTAGAGATCTCTGTGTCATTATGCATGAGTTATCAAATGATGGCGCTCGTAGACAATTTGAATTTTATCTGGAAGAAATGATCCTTGCTCTCATGGTAACAAGCACCCAGAGTGGGGAACGAGAGTGCCATATAGTGGTGCTTACAGATGATGATGTAGTTGACTGGGACAAGGAGTATCCACCACAGATGGGAGAGGAATATTCACAAATTATTTATATCACAAAATTATATAGATTTTTCAAGTACATTGAAAACAGAGATGTGGCCAAATCAGTTTTGAAGGAGAGGGGTCTTAAGAAGATTAGACTGGGAATAGAAGGCTATCCAACCTACAAAGAAAAAGTAAAGAAAAGGCCAGGAGGCCGCCCAGAAGTCATTTACAACTATGTCCAAAGACCCTTTATTCAAATATCCTGGGAGAAGAAGGAAGGAAAGAATCGGTATGTCGATTTTCAGTGTGTAAAGAGTAAATCTATCAAAAACCTCGCAGCAGCTGCCGCAGACATTCCCCAGGACCAGGACCAGCTGGTAGTCATGTGCCCTACTCCACAGGTGGAGCTGGATATTCTCCCCAGCCACCCTGCATTGGGCAGTAATGACCTCAATGCTGATGCACAGAATCCATTGCTGTTATGCTGATGTTCCTGAAACCATAGCATGCTACTTTTCACAGTGACATCGTACTCATTATTGTGCACTGAGAGGATAATCCTCTTCATTGCGAGATACACATGTTTGGGATACTGCAATGTAGGCTTTTTTAAAGACCAAAGGAAGCTGATTTTTTTTTTAATGAGTACAATTTAGCATCCTGGTTTCACTTCTATAAATGTATTTGCTTACAAGTAGGGTTGTGAAATTGGTTCTTTGTACAGGGACAGTCTTTTTTCACACATCTAGATCTTCTTAGAAGTGGTGGGAATAGATAGCTTGGGTACTTTCAGTGCAGAATATTATGATTGGCTAACGAATTTCAAGATCCATTGTTTATTTTTGTTTTTGTTTTTATTTGTTTTGTTCCCCCCCCCCACAGAGTAGTATTCCATTGTGTGCCACATCGTCTTTATCCATTTTTCAGTTGAGGGGCATCTAGCTTGCTTCCAGGTCCTTGCTATTACAAATAATGCTGCTATGAACATAGAGCAGATGTCTTTGTTGCATGGATGTGTATCCTTTGGGCATTTGCCTAAGAGTAGGATTTCCTGGTCGTATCATAAACTGATTCCCAGTTTCCCAAGGAACTGCCATATTCATCTCCAAAATGGCTGTACATGTTTGTACTCCCACCAGCAGTGGAGCAGTGTTCCCCTTTCTCCACATCCTTTCCAGCATAAGTTGTCATGGTTGTTACTAATTTTAGCCATTCTGGCAGGAATAAGATAATATCTCAGAGTTGTTTTGATTTGCATTTCCTTGATTGCTAAGGATGTTGAGCACTTTCTTAAGTGTCTTTCAGACTTTTTTTGATTTCCTCTATTGAGAATTCTCTCTTCAGTTCTGTACCCCATTTTAATAGGGTTATTGGCTATTTTTGTAACTAGTTTTTTAAGTTCTTTATATATTTTGGAGATCTGCCCTCTGCCAGATGTAGGATTGGTGAAGATATTTTCCCAGTCTCTGGGCTGCCTTTTGCTCATGTCAACTGTATCCTTTGCTTTACAAAAGCTTCTCAGTTTAAGGAGGTCCCATTTATTAATTTTGAATCTCAGTGTTGTGCTAATGAAGTTATGTTCAGGAAGAGGTTTCCTATACCAATTTGTTTACTGGTAGCTCCCACTTACTCTTCTAAGAGGTTCACTGTGGCTGGATTTATGTTGAAGTCTTTGATCTATTTGGACATGAGTTTTGTGCATGGTGACAGACATAGTTCTATCTGCAGTCTTCTACACACCATCATCCAGTTGTTCCCATACCATTTGTTGAAGATGCTTTCCTCTTTCCATTGTATACTTTTAGCTTTTTTGTCAAACCTCAGGTGTTTGTAGGTGTGTTGGTTAATATTATGATTTTTTATTCGATTCCATTGGTCTACATCTATATTTTTGTGCCATTACCAGGCTGTTTTCAGGACTATAACTCTATACTACAGCTTGAAGTCAGGGATGATGATGCTTCCTGAAGATACTTTATTGTACAGGGTTATTTTGGCTATCGTGAGTCTTTTGTTTTTCCATATAAAGTTGATTATTACCCTTTCAAGGTCAGTGAAGTTTTGTACTGGAATTTTAATGGTAATTGCATTGAATCAGTAGATTGATTTTGGCAAGGATGCCATATTATTGGATTTAGCCTACCCATCTAAGAGCATGGGAGATCTTTCCATTTTGTGGTATAATCTTTAATTTTTTCTTGAAAAACAGTCTTTCACTTGTTTTGTGTTACCCCAAGGTAATATATATATATATATATATATGTTTATCTTGAATACTGCTAGTTTGCTAAAAGTGTTTATCACGTGTAGGAGTTCCATGGTAGAAATTTTTAGGTCATTAGTGTAAACTATCACATCATCTGCAAATAGTGACAATTTGACTTCTTCCTTTCTGATTTGTACTCCTTGATCACCTTTTGTTGTCTTATTGCTTTAGCAAGATATTCAAGTACAATATTGTAGAGGAGAGAGGGTTAGCCTTGTTATGTTCCTAATTTTAGAAGAGGGGCCTTATGCTTCTCTCCATTCAGTTTGACATTGGCTGTTGCTTCACTGTATTTTGCTTTGATTATGTTTAGGTATATTTCTGTTATCCCTGATCTCACCAAGACCTTTATCATGAAAGGGTGTTGAATTTTGTCAAAGGCACTTTCAGAATCTAGTGAGAAAATCATGTGGTTGATATGGTGTGTCACATTGATAGATTTTCTTATGTTGAACTAACCCTGTAACCCAGGGATGAAGCCTATTTGGTCATGGTGGATGATTTTTCTGATGAGTACTTGGATTTGATTTTCCAGTATTTTATTGAGTATTTTTACATCAATATTCATGAGGGATATTGGTCTGTAGATTTCGTTCTTAGTTGTGTCTTATTGTGGCTTGAGGCTTGGCTACCAAGGTAATTGTGGCCTTGTAAAAGAACTTGGTAAAGAACCTTCTGCTTCTATTTTCTGGAAGAATTTTAGGAGTATTAGTATTGGCTCTTCCTTGAATTTCTGGTAGAATTCTGCACTGAAGCCATCTGGTACTGGGCTTCTTTTTGGCTGGGAGTATTTTGATGACTGTTTCTATTTCATTAGGGGTGAAAGGTCTATTTAATTTGCTTATCTGTTCTTAATTTAATTTTGGTAAGTGATAATTATCCAGAAATTTTCCGTTTTCTTTGAATTTTCAAATTTTTTGGAGTAGAGGTTTTCAAAGTATGACCTGAAAATTGTCTGGATTTCCTTACTGTCCCTTGTCATTTCTAATTTTCTAATTTTGCTAATTTGCATGTTCTCTCAGCTTTTTGGTTAGATTGGATGAAGGTTTGTACATCTTTTTAATTTTCTCAAAAAAAAAAACTACTCTTTGTTGCATTGATATTTTTGTATTGTTTTTCTGGTGTCTACTTTATTGAATTGAGCCCTCAAATTTATTATTCTTGTTTGTTTTAGATTTTTTGTTGGATGTGGTATTATGAATATATTTGCCTTGCTTTATCCTTTGGGTTCTGTTGAAGTAGGAATATCTATTTCCTATGTCTTTGTGAGTGTACTTAACTTCCTTGGGTTGGAGTTTTCCTTCCAGAACTTCCTGTAAGGCTGTAGGGCTGGATTTGTAGATATGTATTGTGAAAATCTGGCTTTGTCATTATTATATTGTTTTCTCCATCTATAGTGGTTGAGGATTTTCTGGGTATTGTAGCCTGCCTGGCATCTGTGAACTCTCAGGACTTGTAGAACACCTATTCAGGACTTTCTGACCTTGAAATATTCCATAGAGAAGTCAGGTATAATTTTGATAGGTCTGCCTTTATATTACCTTGTCTTTATCTTTCACTGATCCTAATATCCTTTCTTTATTCTGGTTGTTAGGTGTTTGATCATTATATGGTGAGGGGTCTTTTTGTTTGGTCCATTCTATTTGGTGTTTGGTATGCTTCTTATACTTTCATAGGCATGTCCTTTTTTCATACTGGGAAATTTTTCTTCAATGATTTTGTTTAATATATTTTCTGTACCTTTGAGCTAGGCTTCTGTGCCTGCTTTAATGCCTGTTATTCTTAGGTTTGGCCTTTTCCTGGTGTCCCATATTTCCTGGATGTTTTTGGTTGAGAATTTTTTGGATTTAAGATTTTCTTTGGTCGATGAATCTATTTCCTCTAGTTTATCTTCAATGCCTCAGATTCTTTTTTCCATCTATTCTATTCTGTTGGTTATTTTTTTTGCATCTGTAGTTCCTGATCGTTTTCCTAGTTTTTCTTTTTCCATCATTCCTTCATTTTGTGTTTTCTTTATTGTCCCTATATCAGTTTTCAAGTCTTGAACTGTTTGAGTTGTTTCCTTCATTTGTTTGATTGTTTTTTTCTAGGCTTTCCATACTTCCTTTAAGAGATTTGTTCATTTCTTCCAATGTTTTGTTTTTTCTTCCATTTCTTTAAGATATTTTCTCATATCGTCTTTGAGGGTCTCTATCATTTTTATGAAGTTATATTTTAAGTCATTTTTAAGTCATTCTCTTCTGCTTCTTCTGCTTTGGGGTGTTCAGGTCTACTTAGTGTAGTGTCCCTAGATTCTGGTGGTGTCATGTTTATCTTTTATTGTTAGGTATTTTCTTGTATTGCAGTCTTCCCATCTCTTCTTCCAGTGGATGCTGGTGGAGTCTCTCTGTCTCTGTCTCTCTCTCTCTGCTACTGTCCCAGTGGGTGTAGGTGGTTCAGGAGTTCAATGTCCATAGCTCATGGTTGTCCAACCTCTCTATAATGTCTCTTCTCCAGCAGGACCCAAGTGATGGGGGACAAAGGCAAGCAGGGACTCAGGGTGGTCCAATGCAGATAGGTGGGTCTACTGTGCTCAGAGCAGTTCTAGTAAGTTCCTTAGAGGAGGAGGGATTGTTGGACTCACTCTCTGGTTCAGTGCTCAACCAGAGCAGTAGAACAGTGGGCTTAGTAGGGCACAATGTGGGGGGGGGGTGGTTGGGTGTGTGTGGGTTGTGGTTCACAGTAGTATGAGTGTTCTCTCTAGGGACAGGATATGGGGGGAATCGAGATTCGAGGTTAACTCAGGGAGTTCCCACGGAAGGATGTGGAGGGGAGGATTTAACCTGAACTGCTCCCAGACTCACCTCCGGCACAGGGGTCCTAATGCCTTTTTCTTAAGAGTTATAGGACAGGAAAGTGAACTGTTTGCTCTTCACTTACTAAATGATTATAAACCTGAGTTTTCTATCAAAACAAAATTCTATTGTTTGAATGTTAAAGAAGTGAATTTTCACAGAATTGTTAACTCTGAGGAAAATATTGTGGTAATTAAAATGAATAAGTGTATTATATCTGAAAATTATTGGCACCTTCATATAGCCATTGGAAATATTTACATCTAGTTTTCTTTCCATATAAAAACACAAAGTGTTAGAGTTGAGTGATCCTTAAAATCTATCACACTTTAATTTGTTGAGAGTCCTTTTATTCATATTCTCTTTCTCATTTGGTAATTTGGGACTCCAGTTCACTTTCAAATTTTTTTAACTGAACCCTGAATAAATATTCTTGCTGTTTCTCATCATCTCTACTAAGCAATACATACTTCTATAGACAGCTCCAAAGAAAAAACATAATTATCATCAGTTTTAAATAGTACTGATCCATAAGAAAAGAAGAGGCTAAGAAAGCCTTTGAGCATAGAACAAGTCATGTGACTAAAAGTAATGGATCAAGTGGACCACAAGACAAATATTATACTGAATTATCACCTCTGCTGTTATTTCTTTCTTCATTTATTTATTTAGATTTATTTACGTAGCTAAGAAAGTTCCATGGAGGTATCCTCAAATTTCATAAGAATGGCAAACCATAAGAACATCCTGTAGCTATATATTTTTTTTTTCTTACAGGATCCCATATAGTGAACTTTACCCCATTTCAGTAGGAAGTAATTCTAACAAAACAACACCCTCTTTCACTACTGTTAGCATTAAGGGCATTTATTTTCTCTCATTGCTGAAAAAGGAATAATTATTACCTTCTTAAATTGTATAAGTTTGTGTATAGAAGGTGATGGTCAGACTACTGCATATCATCCAGAAAAAAAATTTTTTTTTTGAATTTCACGCAAGTGGCCAGCCTGGAAGAGCTCCAACTGTCTTTATTTATACATTAAAAGGAAGCATGCATTTTCCATACCAACAAACAAGTTTTTCCCATCCACCAAGGTTAACCTCTAACAAAAACATATGTCACATATGTTTATTACCAACTTTTACATCAAAACATGTTTCTTTCTTTTTTTTCATTTTTTAATTATTTTATTTTATATAACAAAGTCCAATTAAATGAAAACAAATATTTATACACAATATTTGGGAATTTGGGCGTCCTTCTTTCTAAACTACTTCCTGCTGGTAAGGGGCGCTGTCATGGGGGAATAGAAGAAGATTTAGAAATCATGGCTGTAGTCTGTAGGGCTGCTTTGTCCAGCTGTTTTGAAAGTAGTATCACATTGTAATCTGTTTCAGGCAGTCTGGCGTGATCAAACCACATTAGTCTGGAAGGAATCCATATCTTTTCATTATTTGTGGAAACAAAAATAGAAATCCTTTTCCCCAGTAACTTGTCCTTCAACTTAAATTTTGGAGTCAAAGCATTTTTTTAATTTAATTTATTATTTTACATGTCGATCCCAGTTCCCTCTCCCTCCTTCCCTTCATCCCTCCCTCCCTCCTTCGATCCCTTTTACCCTCTCTGCCCTCTCAAATGCACTCTAAACACCCTCCCCTCCCATGCCCCCACCCCAATTCCATATGTAGGGCAATGCCATCCAGTTGAGATCATGTAGATCTGACAGGTCATGTGAAGTAAGGACTAGGGCTTCTCTCCTGTCTCTAGATTAAGGCAGTTATCCCTCCATGGGGGATATGTTTGCAAAGTCCTTTTGTGCACCAGGGATACATCCTGGCTCTACAGTCTGAAGTCTCTTAAATGCTCAGTCCTTCTGGCTAAGACCCATATTTGGGGGGGGGGCTGAGTCAGTCCCATGCTGGCTTCCCAGATGTCAGTCTAGTGGCCTTTAGCTCCTCCTTGTTCAGGTAAGCTGTCTCTATGTGTTTCTGCCACATGGCATGGACTTTTCCTCTCCATCTGCATCTGGGTTCTAGTTGGACTCAGTGTTTATGTATGGGTGTTTGATCCTGTTTTCAACAGGCATTAGTTGAGGGCTCCATGGAGAAGTTAGTTGTTGATCTCACTCTCCGGGAAGGGCATTTATGAAAGCCTTTCCACGGAAGCTCAATGTGTTAGTTGGCAGCAGACTTGTAGTTCTCTAGACCTTTCTTTGTGTTCAAAATTATCTTCAAACCAATATTGGCTCTCTCTTTTATGTTCTCTCTCTGTGTCTCTGCCTCTGCTTTCCTATCTACTATTACTAACCAGGCTCAATCTTCCTGGTCGCACATATTTTCCTTTCCTCCCCAACATTTTCTCCTACTTCTCTCTCCATTCCCTGCCCCCCCACTTCACCTGATCTCTGGGGGACTTGTCCCTTCCTAGTTCTGTGAGGGACTTTATATGAATCTCTTAGAATACACCTTGTATCCTAATTCCTCTGGTGATGTGAATTATAGGCTGGTGATACTTTGCTCTAAAATCCATATATGAGTGAGTACATACTGTGCTCCTATTTTGTGACTGGGTTACCGCACTCAGGATAATTTCGTCAAGCGCCATTCACTTGCCTGTGAAGTTCAAGATACCATTATTTTTTTCTGCAGAATAGCATTCCATTGTGTAGATGTGCCATATCTTCATTAACCATTCTTCAATTGAGGGGCATCTAGATTGCTTCCATGTTCCTGATATTACAAATAGTGCTGCTATGAACATAGTTGAACAGATGTCTTTGTTGCATGGATGTGAATCCTTTGGGTATATGCCTTAGAGGGGAATTGCCAGGTCCTGTGGGAAACTAATTTCCATTTTCCTGAGGAACCGCCATACTGATCTCCAAAATGGCTGTATGAATTTGCACTACCACCAGCAGTGGAGGAGTGTACCACTTTCTCCACATCCTCTCCAACATAAGTCATCACTGGTGTTTCTAATTTTAGCCATTCTGGCAAGGTTAAGATGGTATCTCAAAGTTGTTTTGATTTGCATTTCCCTGATAGCTAAGGATGTGGAGCATTTTCTTAAGTGTCTTTCAGCCTTTTTGATTTCCTCTATTGAGAATACTTTCTTCAGTTCTGTACCCCATTTTTAATAGGGTTATTTGGTGTTTTGTTGACTAGTTTCTTGATTTCTTTGTATATTTTGGAGATCAGCCCTTTGTCGGATATAGGATTGGTGAAAATCTTTTCCCAGTCTGTGGGCTGCCGTTTGTTCTTGTCCTCTGTGTCCTTTGCCTCACAGAAGCTTCTAAGTTTGAAGAGGTCCCATTTATTAATTGTTTCTCTCAGTGTCTGTGCCCCTGGAGTTATGTTCAAGAAGCAGTCTCCTATACCAATTTGTTCAAGGGTACCTCCTACTTTCTCTTCTAAGAGGTTCAATGAGGCTGGATTGATGTTGAGGTCTTTGATCCATTTGGACTTGAGTTTTGTGCATGGCAACAGACATGGGTTTATCTGCAGTCTTCTACAAACCCTCATGCAATTGTGCCAGCACCATTTGTTGAAGATGCTGTCCTTGCCCCATTTTATAATTTTAGCTGTTTTGTTGAAAATCAGGTGGTCATAGGTGTGTGGATTAATATCAGGATTTTCAATTCAATTCCATTGGTCTACCTGTCTATTTTCATTACAATACCAGGCTCTTTTCAGAACTATAGCTCTGTAGTAGAGCATAAAGTCAGGAATTGTTATGCCTCCTGAAGTTCTTTTATTGTATAGGATTGTTTTGGCTATCCTGGATCTTTTGTTTGTCCATATAATATTGTTTATTATCCTTCCAAGTTCGGTGAACAATTGTGGTGGGATTTTGATGGGGATTGCATTGAATCTGTAGATTGCTTTTGGTAAGATTGCCATTTTTACTATGTTTATCCTACCTGACCAAGAGCATGAGAGATCTTTCCATTTTCTAGTATCTTCTTTAATTTCTTTCTTTAGAGTCACAAAGTTCTTATTATATAGGTCTTTTACTTGTTTGGTAAGCGTTACACCAAGATACTTTATGTTGCTTGTGGCTATTATAAAGGGTGATGTTTCTCTGATTTCTTTCTCTATCTCTTTGTTGTCTGAAAAAAGTAGGGCTACTGTTTTTTTTTTTTTTTTTGAGTTTATCTTGTATCCTGCTAGTTTGCTGAAGGTGTTTATCAGCTGTAGAAGTTCCCTGGTAGAGTTTATTGGGTTGCTTATGTAAACTATCATATCATCTGCAAATAGAGACAGTTTGACTTCTTCCTTTCCAATATGGATCCACTTGATCTCCTTTTGTTGTATTATAGCATTAGCTAGAATTTCTAGTACGATATTGAAGAGATATGGAGAGAGAGGACAGCGTTGTCTTGTTCCTGATTTTAGAGGAATTGGCTTAAGTTTCTCTCCATTCAGTTTTATATTGGCAGTTGGTTTGCTGTATATTGCTCTTATTATGTTTAGGTATGTTCCTGTTATCCCTCACCTTTCCAAGACCTTTATCATGAAAGGGTGTTGAATTTTGTCGATGGATTTTTCTGCATCTACAGAGATAATCATATGGTTTTTGTTTTTCTGTTTGTTTATATGGTGAATCACGTTGATAGATTGTCATATGTTAAACCATCCGTGCATTCCTGGTATGAAGCCTACTTGGTCATGGTGGATGATTTCTCTGATGTATTCTTGAATTCAGTTTGCCAGTATTTTATTAGTATTTTTGCATCGATATTCATCAGGGATATTGGTCTGTAGTTTTCTTTCTTAATTGTGTCTTTGTGAGGTTTGGGTACCAAAGTTATTGTGGCCTCATAAAAAGAGTTTGGCAATGAACCTTCTGTTTCTATCTTGTGGAATAATTTAGATGTAGTGGTATTCGTTCTTCCTTGAATATCCGGGAGAATTCTGTGCTCAATCCATCTGGCCCTGGACTTTTTTTGGTTTGAAGGCTCTCGATGACTGCTTCTATATCATTGCGGGTTATAGGTGTATTTATGTTGTTTGTTTGTTTTTTATTTAATTTTGGTAAGTGATAATTTTCCAGACACTTGTCCATTTCCTTTGAATTTTCAATTTTTGTGGAATACAGATTTTCAAAGTATGACCTGCAATTTATCTGGATTTCCTCTCTGTCCTGTTATGTTCCCCTTTTCCTTTCTGATTTTGTTAATTTTCATGTTCTGTCTCTGCTTTTTCGTTAATTTGGATAAAGGTTTGTCTATCTTGTTGATTTTCTCAAAAAACCAACTGTTTGTTGTATTGATTTTTTGTATTGTTTTCCTGGTTTCTATTTTGTTGATTTCAGCCCTCAAGTTGATTATTTCCTGGCGTCTGCTCCTGCGGGGTGAATTCGCTTCTCTCTCTATTCTAAGGCTTTCAGTTGCGCTGTTAATTCTCTTATGTTACTATCCTCTATTTTCTTCATATACTGCTTTCAAGGTGTCCCATAAGTTCGGGTATGTTGTATCCTCCTTCTCCTTGAATATTAGAAAGTCTTTAATTTCTTTCTTTATTTCTTCTTTTACCCAGGATTGGTACAATTGCACATTGTTCAGTTTGCAGGTTTTCTGCTATTTGTGTTGTTGTTGAATGCCAAATTTAAAGCATGATGGTCCGATAAGATACAGGGGACTATTCATTCCTATTCTCTTGTATCTGTTGAGGTTTGTTATGTCATCTAGTATGTGGTCGATTTTAGAGAAGGTTCCATGTGGAGCAGAGAAGAAGGTATATTCTTTTGTCTTTGGATGGAATGTTCTATAGATGTCTGTTAACCCCAGTTGAGACATAACTTCTGTTAATTCTTTTGTTTCTTTGTTGAGTTTCTGATTTGTGGTCCTGTCTAGTGTTGAGAGTGGTGTATTAAAGTCTCCCACTATAAGTGTGTGAGGTTTTCTATGAGCTTTGAGTTTTAGTAGCGTTTCTTTTACGAATGTGGGTGACTTTGTATTAGGGTCATAGATGTTCAGAACTGATACTTTGTGTTGATGGACTTTTTCCTGCGATGAATATGAAATGACCGTCTTCATCTCTTTTGACTAATTTTGGTTTGAAGTCTAACTTGTTAGATGTTAGGATAGCTATGCCTGTGTGCTTCTTATTTACATTTGATTGGAAAATCTTTTCCCAACCCTTTACCCTGAGGTAATGTCTATATTTGGGTGTAGTTACCTTCCCTGGGTTGGAGTTTTCCTTCCAATACTTTCTGTAGGCCTGGATTTGTAGATATATATTGGGAAAATCTGGCTTTGTCATTAAATAGCTTGTTTTCTCCATCTATAGTGATTGAGAGTTTTGCTGGGTATAGTAGCCTAGGCTGGCATCCGTGTTCTCTTAATACTTTTAGAACATCTATCCAGGACCTTCTAGCCTTGAGGGTTTACATGGAGAAGTCCGGTTTAATTTTGATAGGTGTGCCTTTATATGATACCTGTCCTTTTTCCTTCCCTGCTCTTAATAGTCTTTCTTTATCCTGTATGCTAGGATATTGATTATTATATGTTGATGGGTCTTTTTTCTTTGTTCCAGCCTATTTGGGGTTCGGTATGCTTCTTGTACTTCATTGGCATGTCCTTGTTCAGATATTGATAGTTTTCCTCGATGATTTTGTTGAATATGTTTTCGGCACCTTTGAGCTGGGCTTCCTCACCTTCCTCTATGCCTATTATTCTTAGGTTTGGTCTTTTCATGGTGTCCCACATTTCCTGGATTTTTTGTGTTAAGGATTTGTTGGATTTATGATTTTCTTTGGTCAGTGAATCTATTTCTTCTAGTTTATCTTCTGCGCCTGAGATTCTCTCTTCCATCTCTTGAATTCTATTGGTTATGCTTTTGTACGTAGTTGCCGATTTTTTTGCCCAGCTTTTCAATTTCCAGCATTCCTTCCATTTGTGTTGCCTTCATTTTCTCTATTCAGTTTTCAAGTCTTGAACTGTTTTCTTCACCTGCTTAATTGTTTTTTTCTGGGCTTTCTGTACTTTCCTTAAGGAATTTGTTCATTTCTTCCACTTTTTTGTTTGTTTTTTCCTCCATTTATTTAAAAGATTTTCTCACATCTTCTTTGAGGGCCTCTATCATTTTTATGATGTTAGTTTTTAAGTCGCACCCTTCTGCTTCCTCTGCTTTGTTGTTGTGTTCCATTCTAGTTGGTGTAGATTCCCTAAATTCTGGTGGTGTCATGTTTGTCTGTCTGTTGTTAGGTGTTCTCTTGTATTGCCTTCTTCCCATAGCTTCTTCCAGTAGGTGTTGGTGGGGTCTCCCCCCTTTCTCTATGGTACTTCCCAGATGGGCTTATGTGGGTCTGAGATTCAATATCTGTAGCTCTGTGTGGTCCAAGCTCTCTAGGTGGTTTCTCCACAGGCAGGTATCCAGGGATGGGGGTCAAGGATGAGGATCCAGAAGAAGATGCCAGCAGGTACTCACAGCTGTCCTCTGGCCAATAGCTATGGCCAATACCTCTGGCCAATAGCTGGTGGAAGAGGGCAAGGGCTGAGCTGGAACTTGAGAAGGTTTTGCAGGATAGTCGGATCTCACTGGAAACTGGTGCTCTCCAGCTGAGACCTTGTTCTTTGGCAGAGGCCAGGATTTGGGGGTCAAGTATCTTGCCTGCAGGAACTCAGAGTGGACCCACAGAGATCTCTGGGAGGGGCCCGGGACTCCAGCAGAGGAATGGAGGTGGGGTCAGAGACCAAGCTGGTGGAAATTACGAGTCGTCCTGCGTGGATAATCAGGTCTCCTTTGTTCAGAGTTGCTCAGTGAAGTCTCCGAAGTAGGGTGGACTCTCATGTAGAAAATTTTAAGAGTATGGTTGGGAACGGTGTGGTTAGGATGGGACATAAGTACATCAACATAATTTTGTGAACTGAATTCAGTAACTGCCTGCTATAGATAATTTACATTGTTATATTCTTGTATGTTGATTTATAGGGTCATCTTTCTGCTTATGAAGTTTTGCACAAATATATATATACAATGTAAGATATTTTATCATGTTGCCCTGTTTCACTACACAACTCTAATTCTGGTCCAGACATTTCAGTTGTAACATATATATATATATATATATATATATATATATATATATATATACCTTTGAGCAACTATGTTTCTAAGAATACAGAATATAGTTACCCATGCTTCTTCTAACCTGTGAGGTTAGTTAGACATAGATAATTGATCATTTAATCATCGAACACTTCTACAACCTACAGAATATGGCAATTATATGTTTTAATAATTTAGTATTCCTTTGACATAACACACAATTGTTCCTGACAACATCTAGCTATTCCTGAGAGTATGATAGGCACTGATGACACCCCTTCTGAAGTTCATTCTCTCCTTGGCTAATGGCCTCTTGGGCAAAGAACTTTTCCCACCTTGACCTCTGACTATGGACTTGCTGTCCTAATGTGCTAGCAGGAGATGAAAGATCTCTGAACCCTGCCAAGTCATGGTAAGACAGTCTTTTAACTCCCCTGCTTCTGTGTTGTTCTGTCAGATACTCTAGGCCTTAGCTAAATCTGGTTGCCCCTAGGGCTGCTGTAAGAGGTTGGATGACTTATTGTCTAGGTAGTCTGCTGTTTCTGTCTTCTTTTGTACATTTGGGAAGTCCCTCATTCATTTATACTTCTTGCTTAAACTAGTAATGTTAACTTCCTACAAAGTCTTTGAAGATGTTGAAGATTAGACCATCACCGCTATTGCCCTCTCTTCTTAGATTAAAATATTATGTACAAGAATTTTTCTTTCAAGTTTAGGACAGTTTTGTAGTAATCTATATTATGCCTTTACCCTAAGACCATACACGTATTTCATGCCAATTACTCTATGTTGCTTCATTGGCAGTAGGTCTTACATTGTGTATGTTTTACTTTTCCTTCCCCTAGAGCATACTTGATGTTTTCTATCATTGTATATAGTTTTGTATCATGCCTAAATCTTCTTTAGATGAAAATAGGAATCATAGCAATATATTCACCTGGGAACCTGTAATAGTGGTCACACCTTTTGGACATGGTTACAGATGTGAACATGATCAATTAAAGGGAAAGGATCAGGGCTGGGAGTGCCCGAGGATTCAGAGAGCATTGAGGAGTCAGGGCTGTGTCCTTGGAGAAGGAATACTGTAGCAGTGACTTGCTGATTTCTATGTATGTTCTTCAACTAATAAAACTCTACTAAAACTTCATACTGGGTCTGGCTAATTCTTAATTTCCATGCCTTCAACCTCCTACTTTCTCTTCCTGCCTTCACACTTCTAAAATCTCTAAAACTATAAATTATGTAGTTTGAAGGAAAATGGAATAAAAAACAAAAATATTATGTTGAGTAAAGTATCCCAGACTCAGAATTATGAATGTTTCATTTTCTTTTGTATATTAGTGGATCCTAGTGTCAATATTTTAGGATTGTGTGTTAAACATCAGTACTTATAAAACTAGAGAAACTAGAAAATGGCAATTAAGGTTAAATTATTCCTTAAGCACATGTGACAAAAAGGAGGAATTTGGAGATGGAGAGTGGACAATTGAAGTCAGTATGTATATGTGAGGAATGCAGGAGACAGGAGGGAAGATCAGATGGTTACATAAATTTAAGGATGTATAGAAAAGCCATATGCATATTTAGTACTTTATAAGATAATTAAATGTTATTAGCTTTTTGTTTGTTCATATGTTAAGGAGAATATATGACTAGAGACATCCCAAATGGATAATGTAGTTCTTGGAAACCAAGGAAACTAAGCAAAAACTTCAGTGGCATGTAGAAATACTTCCTTGTGAGTTGTTGTTCAGTGAGGCACAAAAAGTCTCTAAAATAATATAGGCTGTTGCCTCTTCTCTGTTGTTTAGCAGAATTAGTTTATTAGGACTGAAAGTGTAGAGAAATGAATCCAGAAATGACATGGAAGCATCATCTTTGTTAAATAGCTCTTATATTTCCCTCTTGGATTTGAAATGCATTCTCTAAAATTTAATGGGTAGGTTAAGTAGCTCAAAGAGTAACTGGGTGTTTGAACAAAAATTATTTGATTGAATTGGTAGGTAACTACTTAGAAATTAACACTTTATGTGCCAAAGTATAGTAATGTGTTGTACATGTTGGTAGAGGAAAAAGACCATTTTTTTTTTATTTTCATTTTTAAATTTATCCTTCTCTCATGTTACATCCCAACAGCAGCTTTCAATTTCTCCTCTCCTCCATTCCTCTTTCCACATGCATTCCTCCTCCAGTTGACTTGAGAAAAGGGCATACCTACCTTGAATTTCAACCAAACATGGCATATCAAGTTGCAATAAGACTAGGCATCATTCTTTGTGTTAAGGCTGGACAAAAGAAGCCAGTAGGAAGAAATGGGTCCAAAAAGAAAGGGGGAAGTCAGAGACAGTCATCACTCCTACTGTTAAGTGTCCCACCAGAAGAACAGGTTAGTCAATCATAACATATATGGTTATGACATAGTAATGGTAACATATATAAGATTCATGTAGGCTCACTGGTAGTCATGTAGGCTCACATGTCAGTCTCTGTGAGTTCTTATGAATCCAGGATGGTTGATTTTGTGAGTTTTCTTTTGGTGTCCTTGACCCCTCTGACTATGACAACTATTCATCCTCTCTTCTGCAGGACTCTTCAATCTCCACCTAATGTATGTCTGTGTGTATGTCTTCATCTCTTTCTAGAAGTTGCTGTATGAAGCCTCTCTAGTGACAAAAATGTTAGGATCCTGTCGATGAATATACGATAATATTGTTAGGGATCATCTCATTGACTTTTTGCCAAATGTATTTCATTCTCTGATAGGTCCCAGCACTATCCAACCATAGTGTCCTGGCCCTCCAGTTAGTGTCAGTGGTAGCCTTCCTCTCATGGCATGAATTTTATGTGAGACCACTCATTAATTCGTCACTCACACAATTTCTGTACCACTTGTACCCAGGAAAATATATAAGTAGAAGTTTTTCTGTGGCTGGGTTGTTGTCCCAATCCCTCCACTGAAAGTCTTACCTGGTTGGTTATAGGAGATGACTGGTTTATGCATCGTATCCTCCTTTACTAGTCTTGGCTAAAATCACCTTAATATATACCTGGGAGTTTCCATTGCATTAGGTTTCTAGCTTGTCCCAGGGCCTCCAGTTCAAGTTGTCCTTTCAGTACCCTCTCCCTCCACCTTCACCCCATCTTCACCTAACCTGATCCATCCTGTTCCAAGCCCAAACAACCCCAAGTTCACATATGATGTCTGTTTTATTTCACATTATCTGAGAGATTCATGTGCGCAAGAGTAACTCTTCCTTATTACTTAGCCTCTCTGGGCCTGTGGGATTGATTGTAGCATGGCTATCCTTTTCTTTACAGCAGTGAGTTCAAAGTATGCTTTTCTGTCTTGCTCTTGCTTACCTCACTCAGGATGATGTTTTTCTAGTCCCCATCCATTTACATGGGAATTTCATGATGTTATTTTTTAGCAGATGAATAATACTCCAATGTGTAAATGTATCACAAATTTTATCCATTCTTTTTTGGTTGAGGGGCATTTATGTTGTTTTCAGGTTCTGTCTATTACCAACAAAGTATCTATGAACACAATTGATCAAGAGCCCTTGTGGTAGGACAGGGAGTGTCCTTTGAGTATATGCTCAGAAGTGTTATAGCTGGACCTTGAGGCAGGTTGATTTCCAATTTTCTGAAAAACTCCCTAATTGATTTTCAAAGTAACTATACAAGTTTACGCTCCCACTCATAATGGAAGAGTGATCCCTTTTTCAATGTCCTCTCCAGGATGAGCTATTATTTGTATTTTTGATTTTAGCCATTATGACAGATGTAAAATGGTATCTCAGAGTAATTTTGATTCACAATTCCTTGATGCGTAAGGATTTTGAACAATCTCTTGTTTCTTGGCATTTGCAATTCCTTTGTTGAAGATACTTTAGTTAGATATATAACTCATTTTTAATTGGATTATTTGGTTTGCTGATATCTGAGTTCTTGAATTCCTTATATATTTTGGAAATTATTCCTGTCTGATGTGGAATTTGAAAATACTTTCACATTCTGTAGGCTGCCATTTTGTCCTATTGATAGTCTCCTCAGCCTAACAAACACTTTTCAGTTTCTTAAGGTCCCATTTATTAAGGTTTGATATTAGTGGTTAAGCTTTGAACTAGGAATGGGAACATAGGAAGAGACAGCCTTGGATTTTTGTTTTTTGTTTTTGTTTTTTTAACTTGTATGTACTGGGGACATCACCAACCTCCAAATAATAGTTCTAAACCTTCTGTAATATAGATAATACTGATTAAACTTCATGAATCTCAAAACAGTACAAAAGAATGATGAGTATGGAAAAGGGACTTGTAAGGAGGATGATCAATAGGGTTAGACTGAAATTAGAGAGGACTGGGATTGTAATAATCAGAAAACACTTTGCACATTTATAAAGTTGAGAAGAACAAACTCAATAAAAGTTATTCTAAGAAATTTTTTCAACATTGTGCAATTTACTTCTAACCCCTAGGGTACCAGTATCATCTTCTGCCTATGATGCTTTAAGATAAATGTGTTTGAGTGTGGACACATAGACATATATAATCAATGCTTTGTTAGTTTTTGGAGATATCATGTCTTCTCTTGTCAAAAATGATAATCGAATTACAGAATTGTGACTGGCCATTTAATGGTATTTAAGATAAAATCGACACTGCTGAGAAATAAAATTGAAAGGTTTAAATACCTTGTATAGAATAGAAACGTATACAGTGTGTTCTTGTGTAATTAAAATTAATTCAAACGATGGTGTTAGAGAGATGGTTCACTGAGAGAAGGTATCAACTGACTACCAATACTAATTATCTGAGCTTTTTTTTCCTGGGAACCACATAGTAAAAGGTGTAAAACAATTCCTGCTAATTGCCTCTGACTTCTATATAAATTCCACGGTACATGAGTATATCTACACGTGCCCACATAAATAAAATTAGTATTTTTTTTAAATAAAATGAGTCCAACTCCTTAAGTTATAGGGAGTCCAGGTCAGTCTTTCCAAAAAATACCAGATATCCAGTTTAGATCATACAAAGAAGCAGGATAAAAAATAAAGAAAAAAATGGTGGAACCTACTGTTTGATGAAGGAGTTTTAATTCTTTTTGTGCTGAAAATGACTTGTAGATCACATAAAGGGAAGGGTGAAAAATATAAAGTTACTGTTACTGAAATCAATGAGAGGAAAAGAAACTTACACATCTTAGAATAACACATATTGAGAAAGTCAAGAGATCACATGTTTATGTTTCAGCAGTGCCAGATCTATGATGATGTAACTGTGTTTATATTTTCCAAAAATAGGCTGTCAAATCTGAGCTATCCAGTACTTGTTAGTCTTTTCAAGGATCTCCAATTAAGTGGAGCTTACACATAAATAAGGGAACAATGAAGAAAAATATCACTGAACTCCACACTCTGCTCTTCTCCTTGTGTCTACATTTATTTAACACTATGCATTTTCACAGTGCTGCTTTTGGATGCTGTGCAATTTGTCAGCATTTTAAGTGTTTGTGACAAGATGTACACCTAAAAACTTAGACTCTACAATTAACAACACATTTACAAAGCTGTGACAGAAAATGTGAAACAAGCAAAAAAGAAATAGATACATCTTAAATACTAAAAACAAAACAAAACAAAAAACTGACCATGCTATCTGATGAATTATTAATTGAAAAAGCTTTTATTAGCTATTTCTGTGGAAACAAAAATAGAAATCCTTTTCCCAAGTAACTTGTCCTGGAACTTAAATTATTTTTTTATTTAATTTATTATTTTACATGTTGATCCCAATTCCCTCTCCCTCCCTATCTCCCTCCATCCCTCCCTTTTACCCTCTCTGCTCTCTCACATGCACCCTAACCACCCTCCCCTCCCATACCCCCACCCCAATTCCATATGTAGGGGAATGCCATCCAGTTGGGGTCATGTAGATCTGACAACTATTTCTATATTGTTTTAAAAGCAAAAGCAAAAGTGTAAGTAGCACCTACTGTACCTCTATGTTCTAAGACAACCTAATATATTTGTTAAGAGGAGAAAGATCTCTCAACAAATCTACTGTAATGTGTTCTAAATACAAGTGGTATTCACAGGTGCTATCTCATCATGGCATTAGTATGGCCCATGATTTAGGCTAAATTTTTTGTCAACATGACAGAAGCTCTCTTAATATCATGATAAAACAGGATATAGGCAATCCTGTAGTACATTTTATTAATTAATATTTGAATGCCTAGCCAATTTTGAGTGGCACCATTCCTTATCTGGTGCTCCAGAGTGGAATAAAAATAAGTAAATAAAAAGCCCTCCTCGATGGTCTCAGCATCATTTTCTAACACCAAGTTCCTCCATTTTTGGGTAACTGCCCTGATCCTGATTTTCTTCAATAGCAAACATTTTGGAAGTTTAAGCCAATAATCACTTTCCCTTCCAAGTTGCTTTTGGCCATGGTGTTTTATCACATCAGTAGTAACCCTGACAAAGACTGACTGAATTTCTCTCACCAGCATTTCTGCATCACCATACTATTTTCTCTTTGTCACTATTCAAAACACAAAAGGTAGCAAAAAACCTGAACATTATCAGACCAACATAAATGAATGGTGGCAATTTAAGCAATTTCAATTTTACTTTTAAAATCTTATTCCAAATTTTGGCCTTTTTGTGTTCTTAAGCCTTCTTCAATGTGTCAAAAGAGGGATACTGGGAGATAGCAAGAAGTTCACTAATGCTTTGTACATCCTTTTTATATATGTCACCATTATAAAATAATAAGCTGTAAGAAAGAAAAATATAGGACTTCAAACTATTTTATGTTAAAACATTATTGTTGGAGAGAAATAGGTAAAGTATTACTAAATGCACATGATGATATAGTTTCTTTAATATTTTATAATTTTAGGGTTTGGTATTGATTAAATTTGCACATGCAAAAAGAAACATATCACACATGAAATTTTTCTATGCTGAAGCAACTTGGAAACCCACTGATACACTGTATTCAAAGTAACACACGCACAACAAAAAGTACAGAAGAGAGAGACAGAGAGAGAGAGAAAGAGGGGGGAGAGAGATCTATCACTCATTTCTCCTTCATAAAAACTCATACTTGGGATTCCCTAGGAAACTTCACCATCTCTCTTGATCCTGGCCAATTGGATTATCAGCTTTGTCAATTTCTCAGGGACCAGCAGGGCTTAGAGTACTCAGGAAACCATTCTTCATCAAAACACATCCATTCAGGACTCCACTCACTCAGGGCTTCCTCTGCTCCCTATACTAAATCAGTATTGATAGAAGTGATGTAAAAATAAAAGAGGAGACAAATCTTGTAAGAAGCAGATGACCTTTGTTTAAGAGTAATGAAAACCAGCAGTCTCTCTGTACAGAGTCTTGGGGATTTTGTAGGATTGAAGGAAACATTTGGGATGGAAGATTCCAACAGTAGATTTATTTTCTGCACTCCTAAATTTCATAAATTCTAACAAATGATGTTACCTATATGTTGACTTCTTTAGCACGAGTTTCCCTGTTCCTGAATTCTAATGCGTGTTCTTAGGATAGGACTTCCTTGTCAGGTGCTTCCTAGCTCCTAACTGCCATCAGATGTTATCTGTCTGTCAGAGTTCCTGCAGAGAATTTCTCAGGTTGCCTGCGGTTTGGAGGTCATTAACCCTTACACTACTCTTCTCATTTCTTAAGGGTTCAGGATGAATCATCACACAAATCCAGAGGTGGTTCACTGTAATGCTCAACACCAGACAGTAGTGGTAGGATGGAAGATCGTAACAGAAGCTGTGCCTAGGAAAAAGAAAAGGAATGTCATTAATAACCTAAATCAATTAAAGACTTGAAGTTCATTGGAAATTATTTTACAATAGTAGCAGGAGAAACAGTTTGATCATAATTCTTTTACTTTTGTTTGATGTGCCATCAAAATTGGACCAAGTCATTGCTATTGTTATGGATTCAAGCACCTAGAAGGCAGTCTGCAACAGTTTCCTGATTGTATCTCTTCTTATAAGGATCTGTGGCCAATCAGATGTGTTGGTAATCAATGTGACATATAAGTAATATCTACTTCATAGGATTGTAGCCAGTAGATAATAGTTGAGTAGAGTCCGTGAGATTTCAGCTGTTGAAGCAGTAACACCCCAAAATGTAAGAAGATATTAATTTAACACTGTAGGCGTTTTCTATGACCAGAATTACCTGCACAGATAGGATTATTAAACATCTCAGAAATATAGTCACTGCATTATTTCCCAATTCCAGGTCTCTTCATACCTGAAATCAGGGTCTTTATTGGACAAATTTGGATGCTCTTCACCTCCAGAGAACATATAAATATACCTTCCCCCCTACATTGTTAAATTTTTGAGGCAGCATAAAGAGACAAAATGTGAAATGAGATCAAAATATAAACTTCAATAGATGGAATTGTGGTTAATTAGCACTCACTCTGAAAGGCAGCATCTCTCCCATAGGAAAATGATGTGTCTGCCAAGGGCTGAAGCTGGCCTAAATCCTTTGTAGGGGCAGGATGAGTGGCTTGGAAATGTGGAAGTTGTTGCAGCTGTAAGGAACTACTGGTTTCTCTTTCCTGATATTGTTTGTCTAAAGAAAGACAGGCTCTCTTGGAAGATAGTTTGTATGAACATACATTCCTTTCTGTGTTGAACAATTGATCAAGGTCATCTGTAATCTCATAGGAATACTGCTTTACAAGCAAAGCACTCTGTCTCACAGTAAATGGGTCAAGCTGTTTATATTTTATAATATTATTCTGCAGTGAAATCATCTGTGAGATTTAATTTTTTTAACATAAATAAGGCTTTGTTTAGACAATGTGTGGGGGAAAGGCGTATAATCAGTAATACAGAGGCATTATGGATGTCACATAAAGGTAAATTTAGCTTTTTTGCTTTCATGTTTACTACAGGCCCATTTTTTAACATAATATTTACCCAATGGATCACAAACAAATCACTTGCAGGATCTAGTTCCCAAATTTAAGATATTACCTAGGAGCAACATGCTGAGTCATTTCCCCAAAACAAAGCTGGGCCATCTACAAATGCCACAGGTCACATTGCTCAATTACTGACTTTGATCACTTGAGTTATTTTCCTGGAAGCCAAGGGCAAATCTCCAACCATAATGGTTTTGTTTTGTGTTGTTTTGTTTTTCCCTTTGTTTCCCAAAGACTCCTTTATTTTGCTTACATGATTTTCAAAATTTTCTTCAAATCATCAACATACAATCATACATCTTCAGATTTTACTTGCTTAAAAAATTTCTTTTGAAATATCAATATATAAAAATTTATCATTTAACACTTATTGTTGTAATGAATAATGCATGCCCCCACTTTCTCTTTGTTCTGTCTTATCTTTTATTTTGCTGTTTGCATGGTATTTCCATGTGAGTTTCTTTGTGAGTTCACTGTAGCTGAAGTGTTTTCTTGGGTACCACTTGCTGTTTCCTGAATTTCTTGAATCCTTTAACACTGGCTAGAGGATAAAAGGAATGAAAAAAATAAAAATATAAAAAGAATGTTTATTTGATGCATTAGAGATCATCATCTATGCATGCTAAAGACTATAATGCTTACCTTAATGATTATCAAATTTTTCTATCCTCCCCTTTTCTATACATAAAAAAAATATCTCTTTCCCACGGAAATGGTCTCAATATCCATCTGTCATTCTTTCTCAAAACACAGAATCTTTAGGTGATGCATAATGTTAAACATATAACACAAATCAAGCTTCCAGCAATCTATTATCTTAAAGGATTATTACTCATCTATCCACACTAAATTCTTTCAAAAGTTTGAATCATGAACACAATCCCAACACTAGCCATCCTTAACAAGAGGGAACATGTGGAAATGAACTCTGGTTAGTATTTTGTACACCTAATTATAAAATCCTAATGAACAGAAATTGTGAAAGCTTAGAATCTTGTCTCTGTGAATCACTCTCTTATCCACTCTTCTACACAGACCATGACTTTGTGCTTTGACAGGTTAAGACTCATACATGAGTCTCCTCAATGACATAAAAGATAAGTTTGTGGGGTGTTCTAGTTTCATTTTGATGCTGTGACTCTGCCTAAAAGCAGTGGAGGAGTGTATTTATTTCAATTGCAGGTTACATTCCATCATTGAGGGTTGTCAGTGCAGGAACTCAATCTGAAACTTGAAGTAAAACCATGAAGCATGAAGGAATAGTGATTACCACCTTATTTAGACTTTAGCTTAGCTTTTTTGTTTGTTTGTTTGTTTTTGATACATGTCATCTGACCAGTGAATTGCACTGTTCACAGTAGGCTTGGCTCTCATAAAACAACTAACAAGACACTCCACAACTAACTTTCCAGTGGGCTAATTTGATCTAGATAATTTCTTTAGATGACTATGGTGTGTGAAGATGACTGTCAACAGAACAGAATATATTGTTCTAAGGTTTTGTGCGCTAATCATATATTTCTTGCTAGGAAATGATTAAGTCTATCTGAAAGGTGCAGTATTATTCCAGTGACTTTTTTGGGTTGACATAGTAATACTGTACCCTTAAAAGCCTAGTAAGCTGTTGATCTTTATTTTTTCCATATGCTGGCAACCTTTATGCTTTCTCATCTGATTTTCCATATGCCAATGACCTCCCTGATTTGTCTAGTCACTGTTTTGTTTTGAAACTTTTTGTTTGTGTGAACTTTATCTATTTCATTCCTCCAATTTAATGGATAGTATCTTTTTAAGGGCATTAGGTTTTTGTGGGGAGCCTACACTATATTATCTTATTTTGTTATAAAATAGTCATTTTGTTAAACAAAGCCTTTTCTCTTATACATATTTAAAGTCTCAAAACTCCTAAATTTTCACAAGTTTTATTACTACAAGTGTGAGGAATAGAGTTCTCAAATAAATACACCTACTACAAATTCATATAAGTACCATTTTATGTTTTAACCCTATTTTCCTTAAATTAAGTCTCAGCAGCATATATTGCTATATATTGTTATTTTAGTTTTCCTGCTTATATTTCTAGCTTGTAAGTCTCTTCCTATTTACAACATTTTGTTAAATAATCCCACATATTCATTATGCAGTAATAAAATGAAATAATGTTAAGATTAAGCAAGTAAGAACATTGCTGTTCATTTACTTGAGAATCCTTTAAGGTTATTATGGAGGGTCTCACTATTTTCAGACTCATGTCCCTAGAAATATTAGGTGTTGGGATTTTGTTCTTGTTATGATCACACTTCAGAAATAAATTCCACCCTATTTTTGAAATAGACTGAATTATAAGGCTCCTGGTAAAACACAGAGATACAGTTACAACTATTCTTACACACACACACATACACACACACACATAAACAAAGAGGTAGACATTTTTAAAAAAAATCTCATATGATACTTTTGGAAGTAAGAAGAGTTAGCTCATAAATTAAGAAGGATTTGAGTAAGAAGATATATCTGGAATAGTATTTTTACTTAATTATTACTTTATGTTTTCTATGTTATAATGTAATGATATCATTTACTCCTTCACTTTCCACCTTCCATATCTCCCCTATTGTCCCTCCTTACTCTGTTTCAAATCCATGATCCCTTTAATAGATTTTTATAGAAGGAGACACACAGGAATATAAATATATACATGAATGCATATATGTGTGTGCATTTCTAAATACAAATATACAATCTGCTAAATCTGCGTGATTTTTATTGCATATATACATATATATATATATATATATATATATATATTCAGTTTTGACCATTGAATATTGAACAACCAACTAGTGTGTTCTTCCCTATGGATCTCAGTATTCCTTAATTGATTATAGTTCTTTGTGTAGAGATTATACCTCCTGGGCTTTCTGCCATTAATTATATATTATATTTATTTTAATTTTACTTGTTCAGCTAATATTTATGCCTTAGTGTTGATGAGACTAAAAGGCTGTAGGATTTTTAAGAGACTAAAAGTTGAGAATTTCTTTATGAGAGCTGTGTCAACACAATCTGAAATTTTCTTTAAAATCAAAGAAGAGACTAGTCTGTCTTGATTTTTATCTGATTGTGCCATGGTGTGAAAAACCAGAAGTGAGGAAGTTAAGTTTGGCACTCATCTCTCAAAAATGGAGTCAAAATCATTGATATAGTTCTGTTCATTCACTATTCTTATTCTCCTGTGACGTGCTTTCACAGGAGAAAACAAAGTGTGTGAAACCTAAGCTGTATTAGTATTCAATACAGCAAACTCCTTAAACTTAGTGTTCTGCTCAGAAAGTATTTATGTGATGTTTTCTGTGGGGTATGGTAACCATACAGAATAATATTGGAAACCATACTTTCTAAATGAGAAAATAAAAAAAAAAAAACTTGGTGGTTCTCCTCTTCTTGACTTAATATGTTTTGCCCATGGCCTTTTATATGACTAAAGATAGAACACCAGTTGTATAAACAAATGAATAATTGGAAAAATAGTGGGATTATTATTCTTAGCAAATATTTGTGTTAATAACTGAGTTTTTCTTTTTTATGACACTAAAGTTAATAGGGAGAAACTACACAGAATTTGGCATAAAACAACATGGATTGGTGACACTATTTTTAAATTACTTCTGTGTAATGGAGGACATGCAATTAGTGTGAACCTCATTTTTTTTCCAGAGTAACTCTCAGACTGTAAATATGAAAAGTCTGAAGTGATATTTTCTGTATTAGCTTTTATAATTATTTTAGCTTCTTCATAATTGTCTTTTTTATACAATTGACATTCTACTCCAGACATTTCCTTCATTTCTCTTTCTAATAAAAGCAATACCCACTCATTCCCAATTCATTATCACACACAAAAATGGGCAACTATTAAAATATGTTGGTCTAAAGTTTATGTGTCCTTCAAGAAAACATGTGAAATTTTTGACTTATTATTCCATAAAGCAATTTTGAATTATTTAGAAAAATGTTGTCTTTGTATTTATTTGCTTGAATCAATTTATGAAAATTTTTGAAAATGTTGTGTCTTTGCTGTGTTTCCAAGTTCTTCAAACCTTTTATGTCATTGAGACATGCAAGTACATTGTCACTTTTCACTTTCTTTTATTTTTTTTCTATTTTTGTTCTTTCTACCCCCTTTCCATGTGTCTCCATCTATCACATCTATCACATTCTTCCTTTTCCCTCCTTTCCTCTTTATTTTGAAGTAATTTTAAACTCCAAAATTGCAAAGGCAGTACTAATACTACCCGTAATTTATTCCCATTATTTTTGTTATGATAGTTTAGGTGGAATTTTTCTATCTTAAAATGAATTACAAAATGAAAAGATATTAAAAGCATCATTTGTTACTTTGACATAAATAGTTCAAGAAAAAAATAGTTAAAAAATAATTGGAAAATTATTGATTCTGTGGGTATTAAACATCAAATTTCTAAAACATTTAAAAAGAAGTATTCTATGCATTAATTTACTGGGGCTGCCATAATAAAACTCCACAGACAGGGTGACTTGGAAAACAAATATTTGTTTTCCCTCACAGTTCTTTGCTTTGGAAACCTAAGATCAAAGTGTCAGGAGGATTTCTTTCACTTTCTTTTCTTATAAAATACTACGAGTAAACACTCAAAAATCAAGCCTTCACTTCTGATTTAGTATATGGCATTTTACTTAAGTACTAAAGAGTTTTTGTATTCCACCAAGTTTAAAGATAAAAAATAAACATTTTGTTAGTTTGTTGAGTATAATGTTGCTTATTTCAATCTGTGCTTTTGGAGAGGCTTTCAGAATTTGCCAAACTTAATAAAAGACACAAGGATGGTTGAGATAAAATTTGCACAGAATAAACAAAGATCATAGTAAAGAACCAATGCAATAACATAAGTAAGAAAAAAACAAAACAGTATGTGTAGGCAAAAGAGAATCATCTGTTCTTTGATTTTCAGTTATTTAATTTCAGTTAAAATAGGAAGAAAAAGAGAAGAATCTCTTTGATTGAATGCAGAATAAAATAAAACAATGCATTTCACAATTGAGTGTACTGAGGACTTTGTTTTAAAATCCAAAGAGTTCAGAGGATTCTGAGTCACTCTGATAGTGACTATATTTTTACTTTTATCTTACTTGTTCTATTTTGTTTTATTACCTATAATGTATCCTAACTGTATACACTGAGTTTGGCTTCTATTTATTCTTGAAAACATAGGGAAAGATATAAAATATAAGTTTTTTAATAATATTTTAATATCATACCAAAACATGACTATATTTAAAGTCATTCATTGTGGGAATTGATATTGTTATTTACAAGGAGTATTTTTATAGTACTTGATATGAAGTATCAAGTTTGTCTCTTATTAATGAGTTCATCATACTAATTTGTTGACTTGATGTTAATCTTGTAACTGAGTCTTCAGATTTATGAGTACATCTAGAATTTTAGGAAAATAAGCTTATATACAGTTATTCAATCTGTGTATGAGGGTGCATGTCTGAAATCATAGCACTCTGAAAGTTGGGACAAAATTGTTTTGAAACACTTCAAGAATATCTTTCCTATAAAACTATATTATATAGAATATTTATATGTCCTATCAAAAAGCAAAAGAAAAAAGATATATGTACTATTAAAAGATACTTTGGTAAGGCAGTACCTAGTACCTTGGAAATACAAGGCAATAAATGTAAACATTGAGTTACATCCCCAGATATTTTCACTTTTTTATTTTTGGTCAAATTCTTGCTAAGTTACACAGACTAATCTTGAAATTTCTCTATCACTCAAATAAGATTTTAATTTTTGATTCTTCAGTACCAGCATCACTGTGAACTAGGATTATTAGTCTGTGTTACCTGACACTGATGAAGATTATTCAAGAAACAGCACACACATTTATCATTAAAAGTCAAACTTGGGAAATTTATTGCCTTCATTTTACTTAAAGAAAAGTATAACAGAATTATTATACAGTTCCTAGGTTTCATCAACTCCAAATCAGTTGGTTGTGTATGGAAAATTTCAATCATTAAAGTCTCAAGAGTATATAAATTTTTTATATACATAACTGGAGCTGGATCGGTTTCTGTGTTCGAATGTAAATTATTTGACAGTGCAACTATCAAAACAAAGAAGAGGAAATAAAGACATAGACGCAATAAAATAGAAACTACATATATAGAAAACCTGTTTATTTATTTATATACTTAAAATTATATGTAGAATCAAAAGGAAATTTGGAGGCAACTGCGAAGTGTGAATTAACAAGTACATTTACTTATTTGTTTATAATCAATTGACCTTTCACATTATTATTTCTATTGCCAGAAAATCATTATGTTATGACAGAAAACCTGCAGATTTTGAAATTAAAATGACCTCAACGAAAACCTTGACTCTCACACTTACCAACTACAAGATTCTAACATCTCTGGGCTAGTCTGTAACAAAAATGACTTGTAAAGGAGAATTACTAAGTTTATGCATGTGTCATCATATTTATGTATTATACAATTAATACTGTATAAATCAGTTATAGTTTCCATTATAATTGAACTATCTGTATGACTAAACAAAAATATCAACTATACAAAAGAAAAATTAAAGGGGATTGGAGATATAGATCCATTGGCATGGCAGGAATGAATAACTGAGATTTAAACCCAAAACAAACATGAAAAGGACATCACACATGTGTGTGGGAATGCACATTTAGTGTTGTATTCATATACATGTGACCATCTGGGACTGCATTACCTATCAAAAGGTCATGACCAAAGAAGTTTGATTTTTCTTCTCTCAGCAGTCATTGATTGCTTGCATGGTTTTAATTCATAGGAAATTTGTGAAATTTGCAATCAAAGTTTGTGGTGATGTGTGTGGTCATTATTTGTTTATTATATAGGCAATAATATGGTAGCTATTTCATAATAGCTGATCCCTGACATGACTAGAAGATACTGTCATCTCAGGCTTCCTGTTCCTCCGATTCTTGCAATCCTATTTACCTGACTCCCTTTCTATAATGTTCTCTTAGACTAAGGTAAATAAGTTATATATTTATCAGTTGGAGTTTGATACCGAACACTCAATTGTTCTCTGTATTTTGACCAATTATGTGAGTCTGAGATATCCCCTGTCTGTTGCTAAAATAAACTTTTGAAGAGGGGTTAGAGCTGCAGGTTCAAAGATAAGTATTTAGATTATAAGTAGAAATTATATTGGTTTAGGTATTCAAACATGTGCTACCAATAATCACTAAAGTGTAACAAGCTATCTGATTTATATTGATCACATAGAAAATGTATTCCATAGTTACAGGAAGCAGAATAACAGCATGTAACTAGAAAATAAAATATCAGCTTTTATATGTATGTCTCAATTTTAAAGAATATAATAAAATGCATACATAAAGTTATAAAAAGCAAAAATCAAAACTAATATTTTATATATATTTGACCATTTGTTGTGTAAGAGCTTTTTTTTTAAAGATTGAAAAATAACATCCTAAAGAAAGCCCCTAAATGGAATGGTAAAATCCTCAAAATAGCTTCAGGAACTCCCTAAAACTGATCAGATTCAGTAAGCCTTTCCATGAAACAGAGAATAATTAAAAACTGAGAGCCCTATCGGTGGTGATTAAAGGCATGTATAAAATATCCCCTATGAAAACTGTCACAGAACACTGTACTATAATTACAAATACTATAATTAAGTACAATACATTGTCTCTAGTCAAAATAATTCTGTATACTTATTAGATAACATACATTATAAAATAAAAAATATTCAGGTTTAGAAGCAATGTGGGAAAAATACACTTACTGAGAATAGAAGTTGTGAAAATAGGTGAGCCTATTAATTTAAGATAGCAGAAATATATATATATATATATATATATATATATATATATATATATATATTCCCCTAAAAATTGCACAACTAAATCATTTTGTCTATTTTTTAATTTTCAGGTAAAACCAGGGGTATGACTGAGCTCTAGAACAAATAAAGAAAAATGAAATAAACCTTAATATACTGCTTCAAGTTCTTCTCTTCCTGATGTTACGCAGGTATGAATATACTAATGCACAAATATTTGTGTGATTTTCTTTCCATACAAATGAAATACTTTTATTATTTCAGGAGTGATTATCTTCTCTATTGATACAAATTCATAACAGTGACAGAATTCATGAACCTAGGGAATTCTTGCTTCTTATGTGTATATCTCAAAGTGGGATGGTGATGGGAGATGTTATTCTGTAAATATGCTTCTCATACTGGTTAATGAATAAAGCACTGTTGGCCAATAGGAAAGCAAGATAGGCAGGATTTGGAGACAAGGAGGTTTTGGGAAGAGGTAGGAGATTCAATATGGAGGACAGAGAGAGGAGAGAGCAGAACTCTGTACCTTCTCTCCGGTAAGCCAAGACCACATGGAGACATTCAGGTTAATATAAATGGGTTAATATTTAAGACAGAGCTAGATGATAAGAAACTAGTAACTGGCCAACAGAATTATATCTAATACAGTGTATCTATGTGTTATTGAGGGCTGGTAAGATGGTTGGACCAGAACAAAGGGGAAAATATTCCTAACATACGATGCCACAAGATGGCTAAGTAGAACTTCCACTTAAAATTTAACAAAAGCTTAACAAATGGTTTTAGAAACAAAAGAACAAAGACAAACAAGGCTTCTTGACAACAGCATTTTTTTTTTCGGTTGAACTCTGTTTTGCTAGAGACAAGCAGAGATTGTGCAGCTCCTTTAAGGGGATTTTCTGACTCAGCATAAGCAGCAAAAAGCCACAAGGCTTTAAAGAAGCCCTGCTAACAATTCATTGGTGTGAATGACAGCTGGCAATGACAGTGACCACATCTCCAATCTGCAACATGCTACTGGATGGCAGCATAGACCAAGGCAGTGAGCATAGCTCTCAGTTCTGGCAGTAAAAGTACATGCCGCCATCTTTGATAAACCATAGCTAATGCAGCTGAGGCTTTTATTGTAGCAATGTTGTTGCTTACCAGATGGACAGAAAAAGATAAAGATTTACAATAAAGACATTCAGATTAAGAAAAACCGCTAAAGGTTTACAGTGTACTTTAAAATATACATAGGCTTGGGAGTGAAAAAGAATAAAATGGTTTTAAAAAGACAGAGAAAAGCTTGGTGTGGTGGCACACGCCTTGAATTCCAGCACTCGGGAGACAGAGGCAAGCAGATCTCTGTGAATTCCAGGACAGATAAAAGTTACACAGAGAAACCCTGTCTCAAAAAAAATGTAAAAATATAAGTAGAAGAAATAGAGTAATAAAAATGCCATGTAAAGATAAAAAGCACAGAGAAACTGTGGATATATATAATATTCTGTTGTCTTTAAATTGTTTGATTGCTGAGGAAATAACAACAAGTATTAAAAGAAATACTGCTGGATTAATTCAATTTATATATTTTAAAAATGCTTTGACTTCAAAATTTAAGTCCAAGGACAAGTTACTGGGGAAAAGGATTTCTATTTTTGTTTCCACAGAAAATGAAAAGCTGTGGATTCCTTCCAGACTAATGTGGTTTGATCAAGCCAGACCACCTGAAACAGAGTACGAGGTGATTCTACATTCAAAACAGCTGGACAAAGCAGCCTTACAGACTACAGCCAAGATTCCTTGTCTTCTTAGGATCCCCCCATGACAGTGCCCCCTACAAGCAGGAAGTAGTTTGGAAAGAATGACGCCCAAATTCCCAAATAGTGTTTATAAATGTTTGTTTACATTTAAATGGGGTTGGTTATAAATGGTTAATGACCACAACCAATTCTTTTAAAGGTAAATGGGGAATTATGGTATAGATATGAATACATTGTTTTAAAATGGATTTTCATTTATTGATACAAATTTAAGGTCAATTCAGTGATTACGTATATTTCTCCTCTTGTTTAGGTATTGTGTTTATATAGCTCAGTTAGAAGGGTAATGTATAATTTAGTGCAGATTATAGATAGGTACCTATAATATTCAAAACTTATAGTTTGGTAAGTTAGGATTTCCAGATATATAGAGACGTATTTGAGATGAATAGGCATTCTTCAATCCTTCCAGCAACCTACAGAATATGGCATTTAAAATGGTTTAGGGTTTTTCTTGACAGTGAGTCATAACTGCTCCTGACTACACCACCTGTGTCAGAAAGAAGGATGGACATTAAAGAAACATGTTATGGAGATTGCTTCCAAAATGGGAAAACTGGCCATTTGGACAAGATACTGTTCTTGTCTAGACTGTTTTACTTTATGTTGTATAAACTATATATACAGGACCCACTAAATATGCAGGGGTTTATATGTATAAACTAACTTTATATGTATAAACTAGATATGCAGGGAAGTGACTGCTGATATAAGATAAATATTGATACAGGATTCCTGCTTCATGGAAGAGTCTGCCAGACATTCTGCAGGACACAGAGAAAAATGACTGTCAAACTGCCAATGCAGGAGTACAGTTTATAGTTTCCTGCTTTGTTGAGGAGTCTGCCAGACATACGATGGCCTATGGTCTGAAGATGGAATATTACCGAAGATCTTCTTGTGCCTGACTAGGTAGCTAGATGTCTCTGTCATTTCTAGAATTTATATATTAACATCCTGTGGTCTTTGAAGGAGTTGAAGACAGATTGTTATGGTTATTGTTTTCCTTAGTTAGGATTAATGATAAGTTAGATAAAGGACTTTAGACTAACAAAGATTGGATAGATGATGAAATATTTTCTTTGAATCTTGCTAAATGTTAATGGAATAAACATTGTGGACTGTGGTTCTTATTTGATAAATTTTGTGTCATAAATATTGTTTTCCTAAAGTTAAAACCCTTCTTTTTATTTTAGACAGAAAAAAGGAGATGATGTGAGGTGTCATTCTGTAAATATGTTTCTCTAATCGGTAAATGAATAAAGCACTGTTGGTCAATAGGAAAACCAGAAAGGCAGGATTAGGAGACAAGGAGGAGAGAGGAATTAGTAGGGGGGAAATCCCAGATGGAGGAAGGAGGAAGAAGAATGCCAGCCCCTCTCTCCAGTAAGATAAGCCCAGGTGGAAGTACTTACATTAATAGAAATGGGTTAATAATTAAGACAGAGCTAGCCGATAAGAAACAAGTAACTGGCCAACAGCTTTATATCTGTGTATTATTTGGGGTTGGCTAGGCGGTGGGTCCAGACCGGCAAGGAAAAAAACCTTACTCTTAACAGGAGGGAATATCGAGAATGAGAATTTATGTGAGTATACAGCAAATTGATTTAGTTATTCCGTTATTCATTTAGAAATTTCAAAGGACAGATGGTAATTTTAGTGAATCATAGTTTATGAATCATCTTGATTTGCTGATGCATGCTGCCTTGATTTCGTTTGCATGAAAAATAAGGTACCATTTATTGCCAAATTGTCCCCACACTTTTCTTTATTTATACCCAATAGTCCATCAAATTTATATTTGCAAATTTAAATAACAATTTCTAAGAGGATCCACATACATATGTGTGTGCCAATACACACACATACACTCATAAACACCCATGACTTTTATTTATACACAGAAGAATATTCCAAACAGACGCCTAAAATGATGCTTCAGCAAATTGGTGAATGTATTTGCAGATAATTGGTGTACCTCCATCGACCCAAACCAATTGAATTGCATTCTTTTATACATTATAATAATGCTTTATTAGAGTGCTCATGTAAGTTTCTGAGATGGTCCCCTTTAATGATACACAGATAGCAATGATTGTAAGAAATAAGATATATGTAGGAAAATAAGTTGAATTTGCAGTGGTAAATTCAGAGAACAGTGATGAGTATAAGACCATATTATAGAATTACGAGTTTATTATTACTTAGAGCAAGAATTCCTGCATGATGTTAAAATGTATTAGACTTGCTTACTACCTTGAAAATATGAAAAGTTCACTGTAACAGAGAACAAGCTTTCTTTTTTATTATCAAAGAGTAAAGTGTAGGAGTTTTACATCTTCACTTCTGCAGGTCTCTGGGTGTCTACAATTGACTTATCTGGGTTGCCATGGAACTTGTGATCTCCCAGGTATGGAGTATTAAATTTGTGACAATATATGCATAGACACACACAAACACACACACACACACACTCACACCCACCCACAATTACACACACACACACACACATACACATTGCACACAATGA